>NC_089981.1:58497267-58647267 GCF_036417845.1 Apteryx mantelli
GAAGTTTGGAAGTCAAAATTATAGTAGAATGTGTATCTAAATAGTGACTGCTTTTGCAATTTTTATTCAAATATGATAAGTCTATCACTTAAAGCCGCCAGATTCTCCATGTTTGCAGTATTATAAGTTATCATGGATATGTCGGTGGGTGCAGACCTTGAAAATAAACCACTAAATTTATGAAAAACATTAAAAACTTAAAATGTAATTTGTATTTAAGCAGAATTAATAGTAAAAAAAATGCCCAAGAACTACATTTTGGCCATTTATTATTTTGTCCTTTTCTTTAATGAACTGTTTTTCTGGGTTTCTTTTTTTTTTGTTTGTTTGTTTGTTTACTTTTAGACCAAAGATTGGGTTTTAGAAAATGCACTCAGTGTACGAAGTAATTTAAAAACAGCAACATTATTTCAGTTTGCAGCACTGCCCGTTCAAATGAATCAGAAGGGGACAAAATTAATGATTGCCTTCAGTTTGTGTTGTGTATATTTTGATGTATGTGGTCACTAACAGGTCACCTTTATTTTTTTTCTAAATGTAGTGAAATGTTAATACCTATTGTACTTATAGGTAAACCTTGCAAATATGTAACCTGTGTTGCGCAAATGCCGCATAAATTTGAGTGATTGTTAATGTCGTCTTAAAATTTCTTGATTGTGATACTGTGGTCATATGCCCGTGTTTGTCACTTACAAAAATGTTTACTATGAACACACAGAAATAAAAAAAATAGGCTAAATTCATATATACTTGATAGTTTTTTTGTCTCTTTCATTAACTTAAAATTAATATGCTAGAGGCTTTAAAGTTATAGGGAGATCAGAGCACTACTTATTACAGTAGACCACCATTTTTCACATGCTCCTCCCCCCCCTTAATTCACATTGTATTTAAGAACCATATTTTCAAATGTAAAGGAGCAGGGTGTTTAATTAAACGGCACGGCCACTACTGTGATGTCCGTTTTGGGGCAGACCGCTCATTCGAGTCTGCTTAAAACTGTTAGTACAAGATAGGGTGTCTTACTAAAAACTATGTCTTAAATTAAAGATGTTTAAAATTGCGTACACACACATATTTGTATATGTACACAAGAGGAAAGATGAATGTACATAATTCTGTAAATACACGTTACTCTTTCAATCTTTGAAATTGATTCAAAAATAATTCTTCTGAAATAAGTTAATTTTGACTGTATGATAATTGAAGATATATCAGCTATAAATGTGTGTGTATGTGTATATACATATTTGCACTCGTATAATTACTTGATCAAGTTTAGTTAGCTATGATACGTATGTGTATAAAATATGAACCTTATCATAAAGAAGCACTGTTCTGGAAGTATCTATACTATCTATATTTATATACTTTTAATGCTGCAAACACTTTGGCTTTAAATATTGTAAAAGTAGCTATAGTTCGCAGTTAGGACACTTCCCCTCTGCCCCTTTCGCCCTCCGGACGATGAAAGAGTCGAAGCGAGATGAAGCGAAGGGACAGTATATTACAGCGAAATAGAGTCCTGGAGGGGTCACGTGACGTCGTGGCTTGCATACCAATGTTTAAATGTTTTCGAGGAAAAAAAATGTGGGGATGCACTTAAATTTAAAGTTTTGAAATGAATCTCTTTTTCACTCTCTGTTTTCCGATGGCAATACTTACCGAAGGCCACTAATCTATACAAACGTACGTAAGTATTTCTCGTTGCCCGGAGAATCAACCCGTTAGCTTTAAGGGGGCAATGCTATGACTAATTTTAAGAAGCATTTAATCCTAAAAAGAATTAGTTTTTTGATGAGTTTAGGGAACCTTATAAAAGCCGCAACTCTTGAAAATAATTAGAAAACTTGTGCAAAATACTTAAGAACCAATTGGATCCTGCAGTGAGTCCGCAGAGGACAAGTTGTTCTTTTGTTACATTTGTATAGTCTGAACCGTGCTCTGTAGCAACGCAATAAGCCGGCGACTGCTCACAATAGGCCCAATGAAAAATAATCTCCAGCCCAGAGATGTTATCGCAAAGAGCTGATCTTAGAAAGACAGAAAAGAGGAAGAAAAAGAAAAAAAATAATGCCGGGGGTGAAAAAAGAAGCAATAGCAAATCTGAATTCTTGCAAGCAGAATATTTACCATGCTGAAAAAAATAAGGGGAGGGAGGGGGAATCTTCCGAAAATAAGTAATAAATAAACAGATGCAAGCAAATCTGCAGGGAAGAGAGAGGAGTGAAAGGTTATGGATGAGAGATGGGACACCCAGCTCTGCAGTATGTGGGGGAGAATGAGAGAAATCTCTGATATTCTTGACTTTCACTCTCACTTCTGCAATTCAAAATTAATCATCACTATGAGAAAAAGGTTGCTTTGTTTGGAGATGAAGAGATGATACCACCACTTGGAAGCGGCTACCCTCCCCCAGACTCTCCGCTCCATTGTCATTAAAATAAGTGATCGCAAGAACTAAAAAATAAAACTCCACTGAAACAAACCCATCGGAAATAATAAAATAGGTGTGATTTAACCTCTTAAAGTGTCGAGTCCCCGTTCTGTATACTTGTACCTAAGGAAATTAAAAGAATGGCATCTGCTGCAGCTGACAAAGGAAATGATTTATTATTTACCACTTGCAATTGGCTGTATAGTGTGGGAAATCCAATAGCACATACTTAAAGTATTATTTAGTTCGCAATGTTAAAAAAAAAAAAAAAAAAAAACTCTGATAGTGTACTAAAGAAGGAAAAAGAGAAGTCAGGTTGGAGGAAAGCACAATCTCGCCATGTCAGAGTTTTGCCTTGGCTAATAAGCATTAATTAGGTAAGCGTGATGCATAATAATTCCTGAAAAGGGTAGCCCTGATGCATATCTCTCCAGACTAGCAGACAGCGTTTAAGCGAGCACTCGCTCTTAATGCTCTCCTTTAGGTTCGGTATAGCAAAGTGCTGCCTAAGCAATTCAGGTGCCACAGACTTTTCCCTCTTTCCTTTACACTGGGGGAAGGGATGGTTGTTGAGCTGGTAATTTATTCGCGATTCACATTTCCGTACGCATATTACCTGCAATGAGGCTGTCTTTAGGAAGAAAAAAAAATGTTAACGTTGTGATGGATTGTAACAGGACTAAGGGCCCAAATATGTCTTTACCTCTGCCTGCTACCCAGCCAGAGAAACCCTTTTGTTCACTGAGGATGTCTTTCAGGCTAGTCTTTACATAGGCTAGTTTGGTACAGAATGTAAGTTTTATTTATTTTTTTTTCAGTCGAGCAATACTTATGTTATCTGACAATTTTTTCCACAGTGTTTTATATGTAAAATCCTCAAGCAAAGCTTTTAGGAAATTTAATGAATTTTAATATATATTTTCAGTGTGTTACGGTATCTGAGTGTCGTTTCTCTAGAATTTAGAGTGTTTCTGGGGGGCAGGTGATCTTTATGAAATTAAGAAGCTATTGTTATTTTCCTGGTTGATGTTTGAGGTGATTAACTTTGCTCGCATAGATCATAGGAGAAGAAATCTGTTCATCAAGAAACTTCCAATTACGATTTTAAGCTTGCCTTACGAAAAATGTTTGAGCAGTAATAAACTGTAACTCGAATCCACAATCGGATATTTACACAACTTTTTTCTTGGACGTATTTTAAATATTTTTCATTTGTTTCAGTAAAACGATACTCGTTGTGTGGAATGCATTCTTACGAAAGGATTTAAAATAAAATGAGTAATAATATATTTTGCCTTAAATGGCACAAAATACTGTTTGGGGGAGTGATATATTTTTTTAATCCGATGCTTGAAAAAATAGTTTTGCTGAGACGTCATTTTGCTCTTTATAACTTCTTTTGACGATTATTAAGATTTATGTCAGAAATTATGATTCGGGTATACACCCCCTCACCACTTGTGTTAATATGAGATCTCAATCACCACGTATTCACTACTCGCTCAGGCAAAACTCCCACTGAACTTCAGTTACGTTTTGACTGAACCACATAAGAGTTTTGCTTGGGAAAGAGTGTTGAATAAGACTCACTGTTATTTTTAGTGATTATATTCTTTTACTGTTCGTACATTCCCTTATGATGGAAAAATATTTGCATGTAGATACTCACTGCTATATACTTAATTGTATAGTCGTGAGCAACACACTCACCCAAGAAAGAAAAAAATATATGCACAGACATATTACATGGCTACAGAATTCAACGAATGGAAATATATGTATAAATATACATTCATATGCACATACACAACCCTATAGAGTGGTCTGTACATGCACTACTTTCTGTAGTAGTTTCTTTGGAGATTTGTGTATAGAATTGTTCTTGCTTTGAATACTTCACTTTTCCCTCTGTGGAGAAGGTGCCTTGGTAAATAGGTCAAAAAGTGGTGGAGAACTAAGTTAGCAAGAGGTGAAGGTGAAGATCATTAGAGGTTTTAGGGCTGGCTGTGGCTGTTTTGCTGGGTTTGTGTGACTGTGCCCAGAGGGCGGAGTTCCTGCACATTCCTACCTCACCGGAGAACCTGCCCTCAACTCCACTGCAGCTACTCCAGAGAGATGGGACCCTCCAGAAGAAACCTGCCCAGCAATCCCAGCAAGCCTGCCCGCCAGCAGGGTAGGTGCACTTCAAGAAAACCTTCACTACTTCTTCTCCCAACAGGCGGATCCATGTGATATGAATGAATAGAGATGACAGACTTCTGTCTAAATGTACAGTTTCCCCGTGCCCCCTGATAAGCAGATCGCCCGTGCATCTGAAGCAGAGTTTCAAAGCACCAGTTACACTAGGACTGTGTGTGCCTAATGTTAGGGTTTTTTTTTTTTTTTTTTTTTTTGGTCTCTTCCTTAAAGTGTTCCCTCCCCCGGCCTCCCCCTCCCCCTCGGGCTCTTTCGTTTGAATCGGTAAGTTGGAAGTTTCTTCGCCGGTTTATCTGTTCTCACGGTTTATCTCTAGATTTTATTTTTTTAAAACGTTCGTTTTGTTTTCTAGTTTCACGCTAAAGCCCGAGAAAGTCACACGGGTACAACATTGTGTTTGTCTTTTTAAGATGCCAGGAGAAACTGCCTCTACCTGCAAGAAAGTCGCCCGATGGCACTTGGGGATGGGAGACCTCCGCCGGCACCGGGTGAGTGCGGATTTTATTCCTCTTTTACACTCAGTAATTGCCAGGTGACTACACTCGTTATTTATGTCGGCTGGTATCAGGATGGGAGGGAGCGGTGTTCCCGCAGATTCGTGAGCATGGTGTGTCTTTTCGGTTACGGTTCAGCACAGAAATATTATGGGGGCTAAAAAAGATTCCCTGCCACTACCTATTCCGGAATGAAATTTACTGCTTGTTCTATCTCCGTTATATGAGAGACGATTTTACTGTGGCGGGTAGGCATGAGGCATAGGTAGATCCGAAAAATATTATTTTTATCGGAAGCTGCCTTTGAGAAAACGGCACAGGTTTAGGATGTTGTGTAAATAGTGATAATTTTCCTAAGTTCTCAGGAAAGCCACCACTACCAAAAATTCGGGGAGAGCGAGGAAAGAGTCCTTGTAAAAAGCCGTGCACATAAAGCTGACCTCGGTCTTGCTCCGAGTGCATCGGCGGGCAAAACCTTGCCCTTAGAAGCACAGGACTGGTCACTAGAGGTGCTCATATTCATCCGAAAGGTCGAGGCGCTTCCTTCGTCTTCCCACTGCCCGAAATCCGTGACCGTGTCCCAGATATATTGATATTTACCTGTCGCAAACCGAAATCTGGGGATAGGAGCGGAAGTTTAAACCAGTGATTTGCTAAACTTGATCGTGTTTGTGGGGGGAGGGGAGGGAGGTAGGCGTGCGGGTGCGTGGGTAGGACCCCGGGGACTGGGCCCTCCGTGGACAGACTTGTGCTTGTTTCCATGCCCCCGGCGTGGCTGGGGGCATGTGAATCGGGTCCCACTCCGTGTCTGAATTCAACTCCCTTGCTGCGGCATTTGTAATCTCATGAAAATAATTAATTTTAATACACCAGTTTAAGTTTTCCAAAACACTGTGAGACACCTCAACATAACCAGGGCAGGCGGTAGCGCCGCACGGAGTGGCTGATTGTCTCCTGTGCCATTTGCTGCAGTGCACTGTTCCTTTTTCGGGGCGTAGCGTGCTCTCACACGCACGCAGAGCTCACGCAGCAGTTAGTTTCGGAGCGCACCGGCGGCGTGTTGCCAGTCCGGCCCAAACCTGCCCAGGGCCCCCGTGGGCCCCGTGGGGGCACGGATGTCTCCCGCACGCCCTGCGCTCTGCAGAGCGACACCCCCGCGTGTCCGTGGCACGGGCGGGACCCGTCTCCGCCGTCCGCCAAGGCGGCCGCTCGCCCAGCCGCGCTGCAGAGGCTGCGGAGCGCAGCGGCTCGGCTCGGCTCGGCGCGGCGCGGCGCGGCGCGGCGAGGGGGGGGCCGGGCCGGGCCGGGCCGGGCCGGGCAGGGCAGGGCCGGGCCGGGCCGGGCCGGGCGGCGGCGGCGGCGGCGGCGGCGCGGCGCGGCCCGCGGGCTGGGGGCGCTCTTGCCTAGCGGGAGAGGCGCCGCGCCGCGCCACGCTGCGCCGCGGGCCGCTGCTGCCGCGGGCCGCGGGGAAACCGACTGCTCAAAGCCGAGCCGCTTTTCAAAAGTCGGTGCTTAGTGTTTACACAGGGCCCCTTTCACATCTCGGCACTCACCTGCCAGCTGATAAAACTGCGTTTTTCAGGCGACAGGCATCAGTACTTGAAAGACTTGGGTCACCCTCCCCCGCCCCCCCCTTCAGAAAGGAGGAACAATTTGAAAAGTGTCCTCCGTGCAGGCTTACGTTTGCGTCTTGGTAGCCACCGAGAGATGCATGCTGCAGCAGAGAAATACGTTTAGAGTTAGTGTCCTCCTCCTCTGACCTGGGCCAGGATGTTCCGACCCAGGAACGATATAGCAAAACTCGCCTCCCCTCCACCGAGGCAAAATAAAACAGCAAATTCACTAAAACCAGAACCAAACAAAAGAGAAAAAAAACAAACCGCCAAAATAAATAAATTTTTTAAAAAAAGAAACAACCGACAACTTTCTTTTTTTTTTTGCTCCTTCGCAAGGCCTGTAACACAATACAGTATCAGGCTAGCGAATTAGACTTCAAGCAGGCGGATTTACTATTCTCGCGGAAATGAACGTAAAGTCCATTTCAAAGAATTATCTCTAGGGAGTCCTCCAAGTTTATTTGGGGTTATCCGTGATTTGAGAGGAAAGACTAAGCGAGAGAGAGTCTGAGAAAAGCTTGTCATTGTCACCCTACCCTAAGGTGAGTAAAGCATCCTTGTAAAGTTAGCTGCAAAGAGCTGCTTAACCTAAGACCGAGGGGTGAAAGCTCTCCTCGCACGAAGCCACCTGACTAGAGCGCCTGAATTTCGAGCTACAAAGAAGGCATGAAGCCCGGATTCTCTTGGGTTTATTTTCCGTAGTGGGGAATTCAGACCACTTTACGATTGATTTCGCAGGGGCGGCTTTTCCAGGGAGGTAGGAACACGTGAAAGGAGCCCTTCTTCTCCTTCGGGGCTCTCCTGATCCGCTGCAGCAGGAGCTGGTGGCGCGCAGAGTCTCGTTCGTGAGCGGGGCGAGGTATGGGTCTGCCGCGGTCCGTCTGGGGGGGAGACCTCGCCAAGCTCCCCGTTCACTTGGAGGCCCTCCAAGATAAGTCTTCGCCCTGCACTGTTCATTAGTAGAAGGAAGAGAAGTCGCACCCCCTCTCCCCCCCGTCTAGTTTCCACCCAGAAATGATCTGACTGCAAGTATTTAAGATTAGATTGTCTGTTAAATTAATCATATCCAAGAGCAGAGAGGTATCTGCCAAAAAATCTGGCTGAACTCTGGCTATCGAGTAAAAAAGAGAAATTATTTGTCAGCTAGGGTAGACAGTCTTAAAAAAATGAAAATGTTGCATTCTCATATAAATAAGCAAAACCCTGTTCTAAAGCACTGCGCTTCCCAGAAGGCTACAATACTTTTGAGAATTTAATACGAGGATTATTTACTAGTCACCAGACTGTTCTTTCGAGGCAAAAATCCCAGGGATGTTATAAGACAGTTTGCTTTTCCCTCCTTCCCTCAGCGCGCAAACAAACACAAGCGCATCCCCACACAACTACATTTCCAAAGGGGGGGTGTCGGCTCCGACAAGACTTTTCACTAGACCCAAACGATGCAAAGCTGGGACACTGGGACAGGCGTACGCGGACACATTGTTCGAGCAGTCAGTGGAGGGATATGGTTAAAAGCATCACATAAGCGCTAATATTTTTGACATGCCGTGGCTCATAGCTGACTTTCAAACGATCTAGCGATAAGTAAACCTCCTTTTAGTTTTCTGAACTACACTTCCGATGGCGAGTGCATCGGGAGATGAGAATCACAGTGGTGTTGAACGGCAAGTGTGTTCTTATTAGTGTATATTATACACACTTGTATGGGTCTGTGAGAAAACAGATGTGAAGTATGGAAATAAAAATTGCATTTTTATTTTATCAATGGACTTTTCCCCTATATATGTATTCTCTCTCTAAATATATATGCATATATATATTTCCGTGATCTTTTCTGAATGTATAAGTGACCTTCTCTATCATTCGTCTGAAAAGGCAGCATTGCATGTTCCTTTTCATGTTTGCTTGTTTATTGAGCAAAGTTGTTTGTTTCCCTGTGAAGCATAAGTTACCTCTAGTCATGTTATCAATATCATTTGCATTTAGGTGGAAGGGTAGGAATTATTAGTTCTATTTTTATTATTAAATCAGTGAAGGTAAAAGTACTAATAATTAAACACAGATCTCTCTGACTACAGGTTGGAACAGCAAAATCGATTGTCTCTTCATCAATCAGACAAGTGTTGGCTAGCTTGCTATTGATTAGTGTGTTTATTTATGCAGAGCTTTAGGTATTTGCTTACATATTTCGGTTCCTTTGTCTGCTAATTATTATACCAGGTTGGTTTGAAAGAAAGAGCTTAGACTGGGAAACACACTTGACAGATCCATTCTTAGCTAACCTGATAGTGGATTATTGCAATCCAATAAGTTTAACAAATTACTTATACGTGCTTGCCTTTTGAGCAATTAGGAAATCGTTTCAGATTAAAAACCCTCGTTACATTCGGGGTCGGCTCACCTAAATAAAGGAGCATTCTGTTTAGATATTTTCAAAATGAAAAATGATTTTCTGGATCTGCGGAGTTTGAGCGAGGGGAGATGCTTGTTTCGCCTTGCGGGCTCTCGGCTTCCTTTGTAAGTGTAAAACACCTTCCCAGCAACATAGTGGCCTCTGGGATTTTCTCATAGATGGAATTTCAGAATCGGCAGTGATCTGGATATGAAAACCAGGAATCAGTGTATTCAGAAAAGGATTCGCAGTCAAATATCAGAGTGGTCCCAAAGAACACGATATTTTAAACTGCTTTTTGGCTTGTTAATTTAATGTGCTCAAAAGGGATTGCCCCAACCACGCTTGCTGGAAGAGCTGGTTTCCAGCCGTCCCCTCCGCGGTCCGCGGAAGGCTGATATTTTATTATATTTTAACACACTTTTTAACCGAAGGCCAGCGCTTTCTCTTGCGCTTGTTTCGGGAAGGGCTCTGCCTTTTCAGTCCTTCAACTTCTCCGCCTCGCCAGCGTTGGCACAGGCGTCTCCGCGCAGGAGAGGGAGCGCAGGACGGGACAGCGGGAGGGCGTACAGTGTACGCCCCAGGTGCGCAGAGGGAAGGCCGCCTGCCGCCGGGCCCCGCGCCAGCGCGACGGAGCGGAGAGGAGCGGAGCGGAGCGGGGGCTGCGGCGCTGCCCCGCGCCCCGCCGGCGCAGCGCTCCGCCCGCGCGGATCCCGGCGCGGGGCCCCGCGGCCGCCCGGCAGCGGCGCCGCGGGGGTGCGAGCGACAGGTCGGGACGGGGAGCGGGACTTGCTCGCTGTGCCGACGAGGTGTCGAGCCCGTATCCGCGACGAGGAGCGCTCGCTATTCCTGCTTGACTTTATGCTTTCCGCAGGGTGTGTGGGGGGGGATTTTTCCCCCCTTTACCTCGAGCAACTGCTCTCTTGCAACCCGTAGAGATAGGACGGCCTCGCACTAGATGATCACAGAGATAAGTAATCTCTCCCCTCGGTCCGTGGTACAGCTGACCGTATGCGCTTGAATCTTAGAGCGCTAAATCTTTCCTGTGAATGAACGAGAAAACACTCGACGGGTCGTGAATAATCGTTTTAATGAGTGTGTAAAAGCATGCGACGGGGTGCACGGAGCTGTCGGGTTAAACAAACAACTTGTACCCTGACAAAATCCGATTGTTAAAGTGCAAAGTGGTGTCAGTCCAATTTCCATCCCAGTTCTAAAAACCACAGATCTAAGTCGCGGGAGTCCAATTTTCCCCATTAAAGAAAAATAACAATATTTTCTGAACGTAAGTGCGATCGTCTCTAGTCTTAGCCTTTGCTAAACAAAAAAACCAGCTGAATAGCCCAAGATATCGCACTTGTTTCTGTTCCCTTTTTTGAGCTGTTTTTAAGAACTGAGTATAAAAGTGTGCATTTGACATTTTCCTAAATATTATCAGATCAATGAGGTAAATATTTTCTTTTTTCTCTCTCCCCCTCTTCCCCCGTGTGTGTGTTTTTTCACAGATCACTGGAGGTAAACATCGAATTAATTGGATCTGAATGACTGAGGTTGGTAACTTTGTATTGAACTGAGGTTATCTCTGTCAAAATGTCCAGGTGCTTACATTTCAGGCAGAAATTTCAGGCAATTCTGGAAAAGGCAGATCCAAAGAACACATAGGATTACATTAAAACGGGGTTACAATATTTCCAGTACTGTATACTCAAAGTTCAAGTTATCTTACTCCTGTGTGCGCAGGTAACACAGTACACTGTTACAATCTATAGACAAATATAGACCGTACAAATTCCGGAGAAAAATTCTGGAGGAGTTTATCTTTAGAAAACCTGCGATCAGAATAGCCAGGTCTGTTTCCTTTACAAGTAGAGTACCTTGTAGTATTTTGCAAATGCAAAAACCACTCCTTTAAATCAACTGTTTCCTTTTTTTTTTGGGGGGGGGGGTAGTTGATTATTTTAGTGAGGTGTATTACTAATATTTATTGTTGCTGAAGACTTCCGGACCGACTACAAGTCTCGTCCTCCCTGTGGAAATTCCTTTTTTGACGTGTCCTCCCTTTCTTTGAAAATACCAGTTTGAGCAAAGTGAAGCAGGGCAGTTCAAGCTGAAAACCAATGCTTTAAAAAAATTTCTTCATAACGTGGTTTCGTTTAACATTCAGATTTTCAGAAATAATATAGGACAGTAGAAAATAAGCGATATGACAAAATATTTTACTAGGCTACTGACTTATTCGGGACTCAACGCTGTTTCCAATGATACAAATGGGAAATTTACCTTTGATATTAGTGAGAATCGGATCTGGCCCTTCTTGGATTGAATTTACAGATGACTTTATTCTCAAGTCAATATCCAGTATTTGTAACATTTTGATTTAAACACTAGAGTTTTTCCACCAACGTAATTTCGTGCTGTGCATTAGGAACAATGTAGGCATTAAGAATAAACATCGTTCACTTTCGTGCTCATACGCGCAGTAGAAAACCCGTTTGGATATGTTCCTCTGAAAGCGGTGTTAAAAAAAAAGGAAAAGAAAAAAAAGGAAAAAAGGGGAAAAAGAAGAAAAGGGGGGAAAAGGAGAAGGAGAGAGTGGAAGAGAGAGAGAAGGAAAAAAGAGAAACCAGCCCTGGTGGATCTGGTAGCAGATCTATAACTAATGAGCCACACGATCATATAACAGTATTTAACAAGCATCTGACAAACGTTCTAGGCAGTGTAGCGTTTTCAACCATGGCTTTGTTCAGATTGTCTGACTTGAAACACGCCGCTGCCCGGGCCAGTCTGAAGGCGGAAGACTGTCAAAATCGAGCTGGTGTCCGTTTCCTGGGTTAGGGTGCCTTTCCTGAGCTCCCTGCGGGTGAAGAAGGGATGTAGGGTCAGCTCCACAGAGGAAAGATAGAGGAGAATGAAAGACAAAGAGCAAGGACATGTGCCTTCCAGACACAACAGGACAGAGGACTGCATCCTGAGAGCTAGGGAACATTTCTCATCCAAATGAAAAAATAATGCCCTCCTACTGCATCTGCAATTTCCTTTGCAACAAAAACATGCATAAAATGGGCACGGTAGATAGCAAAGACCTATCAATTTCCTTCTGTAGTTCTGCTAATAAATAAACTTCTAAATGTTAAAAACACTCTGTCACATCCACAATATAGATACTGTAAATTCCTGTTGCAAATATACAAACAGAGATCCAAGAGGTTGCCTCTGTTTTTGTATATATTTCTCTCAAGAAATGCACTATCAAAACATTAATTATATTTGAAAGGGAGCAGATTATTTGTTTGAGAAAGAATTACATTCTTGAATTTATATTCCACGCAGATCTCTCCTCCTGTCTGCCGAGAGGGTTGAACTGTAAATCTGTCTCAAATGATGTACCCCTAAAATGTAGGTAGGTGTGTCACATTAGAGTTGTAGAGAGATGGGAGATAATCTGTAGGTGCTTTTAGACACCTCTGTAGGATGGATCGTTAGGGAATGTCGAAATCAACATGAAATTGCAAATCTTACATGTGAAGAACATACACCCTTATTCTTTGACAATGGAAATACAAACACACATAGGCTCGCAGGGATGATCCTAGTTAGTTATTAAACACTGTGACTCAAGGGAGTTTGGGCCTACAGTTCCTGTTTATTTTTAAAATACCACATGCACATCTTGTGGTAGCTGATAGCTGAAAAGCTACCAACCATGTGAGTCATCAACCATCATTTAAAGATTTTGTCTTATTTCCTGCTCTTTAAAAGATTAATAAAAGGGTTAAACAGATGACCTCATATCTCTACCTTTCTTCTGAGAAAAAGGGCGATCTGCTGGGGGTTTACTAGAAGCTCCTGAAATATTATCTTTGAAATCTTTTTTTTTTTTTTATCCACTCTCCAGCCGTTTAGTATTTCCTAGCATACCTTCAGAAGCCGTTAGATAGCTCAATATAATCGTTTTTCGGCATCGCAAGTATTTTGACGGCGATTGATGTGACCAGCCCGTTCAGAGAGACGTCTGTGGCTATCTTTTCATACTTGGAGAAACTGGGCAATAGGTCGGCACCCTGAGTTCGGAACCGGGGGAAGCCGCGGTAGCAGCAGGGCCTGAAGAGATGGGCCCTTTCCTCTATTCCTGTGTTTCCTGGGATTGCCTGAGTGGCTTTCTGTGCCCTGGGAAAGCCAAGCCACGGGGGCTGAAGGGCGGTCGCAGCGAGTGCGGGGGGGCGGGATTCTCGCCTGTGGCAGTGCCTGGGATGTGCTCTCTCTCTCTTCCTGATTAGGTATCTGTGGAGGAAGAAGGTGACGTGACGAGAAACGCCTGACAGCCAAAGTGGGGAACTGTCCGGGAGAAGGATACGTGATGAATGAGGTCTGCGTGGTCATGATGCAGAAGCAGAATAGGACAGTGTGCCGGCACCAAATGCTTTTTTTGTTCGCTAGAACCAAAAAGAAAAAGGGAGGGGGAGGAGGAGGAGGAGAAGGGAAGGCAGTGGGGGTTGGGAGAGAGATCGGAGAAGTTAGTGGCTGTCTGGAGTGTAAACACGAGTCCATCATCTCCTCTGGAGAAGGGGAGGCTGCGCTTGTCAAACCTGCTAGAGTCTAGGAGAGAGGCAGAGGCTCCACTGGACCACTCAGATTCCGCCCTTAAATCTGGACCCAAGACGACTCGAAGCACAGTATTCTACAAAGGCAGCAATTAGTCCTAAAATCTCGCAGGCAGATGTTCGAGGTTAAGTCAGGCTCTTTGTTAATTGCTGTACTATCGTAGGAAACAAGATCTGCCCCGGGGTAGGAAATGTGACCCCCCCCCCCCCCCCGAATTGCATACACCGCCTCATTCCTTGGGTAACTTGCTGCAGATCTCAGACCTCTTCTTCGGGCTTGGCGGGAGCGGCTGCGGTGGCTGACCCTGTAACTTCTTGCGTTGTTTTTGACATGCCCTGTATTGCCGTAATGCCAATAAACGCTTTAAACCCGACTAACCAGCGGCGAGCAGATGCTGAGGCCGGGACTAAACAAGCCCCTGGCCGGGGCTCGCGGGTGGGTCCCCGCCGTCGGGTGCTCTGCGTGCTATGGGGAAATGTGAGTGTATGGGCGGGAGCCTGCTGTGCCGGCATTGTTTGCCCCCACATCCAAACCTCTGCCACTGGGGTTTCATGCCTTGGAGGAGCCAGCCTTGGCTTGCGAGGGGTCGCACAGGCAAGGGCTCGCTTCTCTGCAGTGGGGTCAGGATTTCAGGACTTCTAGTTCAGCGCACGGAGACACGGCAGCCAGGCTTTTGCCTGACTTTGTGGCTCCCTGCGAGGGTTTTTAGAGGAGAAGCAACTGTCCAGGGATGATTTCCCCGGGAGAAGACAGCGGAGTTAGCCATGGCTCACATTGCTTTGCCGATGAGCCATCTCCCTTCCAGCAAATGCCAGCAAATGGATGCAATTAAATCAACTTTTCTTCCCCGCCCGGCCACCGATACACGGTGTGGAGGTGGGCCATTTTCCACTGCCAATGCTCTAGGGTTCACCCCCGGCAGCTGCAACGGGGACGAGGAGGGAAACGTGGGTGCCCCCAGCTTCTGCGGCCCAGGGCAAGAGCAGCACAGCGAGCCCCCAAAAGTTCATGGGAGAAAAGGCCAGGAAATGAGAAAAAAACACACACACACGTGTCGGGAGCATTCAGATCTCGGTGTAATATTAATAATAATAACCAAATCCTAGGAAAACAACGGCTCTCTTATAGAGGAAATCTGAGGAGCACAGCGAGCTAAGCGGAAGCTCTGCTTCCAAGGCAAGGCAGGATTAGTTCACTGCACATAATAGCCAGTATATAGGAATTGCAAATGAACATCACTAGCAGAGCTGGAGTTATCCTTCTTAAATTAATATCGAGCTGTCTTTTCTGCACAACGTGTAAATAACAGACACCTCTAAGCTTTCAAGAGGAACGAAGATTTAAATAAATATAAGATTTAAATAAAATTTCCCCCTAATTTTACCTAGGAAACTCCTTTGCCGGTGTGGCCCTATTTTGGTGGCACCAGGAAAGCATCCTTTGCCGAAATAGTTGCAGGAGAGACAGCCGGCAGTGCAGGAATTTGGGATTACGCCCCCACAAGCGGTTTTGAGGGTTAAAAAAAAAAAAAAAAGAGAGAGAGACAGCCGCATACATCCAGGGTAAGCCTGGTCCCAGGCCACAGATGATGCGCAGCCGTGCCGCGGGGCTGGCGGCGGGGCTGCCTCCGCACGGGCGGCGCGGCCGGGGCGCCCCAGCGCTTGCTCTCGCCGGGGTTTCTCCGCGGCGCGCAGTGCCTCTGCCGGCTCCCCGCAGCGGGAGCTGCCCTCTCCCCGTGTGTCACTGTAGGCGCAGGCCCGTAAATCTCGGCTGAACCAACATTTCTATTCTGTCATCAGACACGCAATGGGGAAAAGTAATACATTTGATCTTCCGCTGCAAATTGGGGAGAGAGATATTGTAGGCTCCAGAGTGCTTTCAAACACTTCAGGAATTAATGGGGCGGAGGGGAGGGGGCTAGGAAGGATAGATGCATTAAAAATGGTAAAATAAAAACATGATATGAAGATATATTTACTGTCAGTACAGAGCCAAAACATTTACGCTCCCACGCTTTTTTTTTTATTTTTTTTAAGCAAATAGGAACTTAAGTGATGCATTTTAATTATTTTAGGAAAATAAGCAAGAGGGCTCTTTTTCAGAGTCTAAATAAATAACAGAGTGTTCTGTACTGATGATGTCTCTAGCTCGTGATGGCCTCATCTATGCACTCACTACAGTGAGCTCTCGGAACCTGGGAAGAATGGGGTGTTACTGGCAATTTCTGAAAGGAAATCCATTATTTGTGGGGTTTGCTGAAACAAAACACGCAAAGACTTTTCTGACAGTCTGAGAGGTGAAAAGGGGCCAATGTTTTCCTAAAGCTTCAGCCCAGGATGATGAGTGTCTAATCTCACTATCGTTTTAAACCTGAGGTGAGGAGCGATTTTTTTTCCCCCTTTTTCTTCAAGCAGTTATTTCAACTCCTTTTAAGAAGGGGGGAAAGGGTAGATGTTTCCTTGATACACAAGGAGCTGGATGTCTTGCAGTCTCTCACATCAGCTTTTTTTGTTGTTTTGTTTTGTTTTTTTCCACTGCCTGATCTAACCCCTGACAACTTTCTTCCTGCATACAATGTGTCCCTAATCTACAGCAGATTGAAAGGACCTTCCTGAAGGAGAGTGATACTCAGAAGAGCCACTTTTTTATTCTGGTGAGAGTAGAGGAGGGAAATCTTCCCTTCACCTAGAAATAGAACCTACTTGAGTGTAGTCAGAAAAAAAGAAAAACAAAAGCAACAGAGAACACAGCAGAAGAGAGACCCTTCAAGTTCACATCTAAAGAAAATTATGAAATAGTGTACAACAATTGCAGAAAACACACACATGCACACACATGCACCGGCAACTTCATAAGAGAAAACATTCATCATAATCTTCCCGTGCAAAGATATCAAATCAATAACGGGTTTCCATTCCCTGTTTGCAGAAACACCCAAAGCATTTACAGCCATCAGGGGCTTAACCCACAATCTTTCCCCAGAACAGGACCCTCCCCTTCAGTAAAGATTTTCCTTATGTCCCAGATGCTCTTCGCCCCTGCCCTGACTTGCATTTTGGATAGCTATAAGCTGTGTCACTCAAACACTGCAGCCAGTTTCTGTCAGCTTTAAACGAGCTCAGTGTAAAGTACAGAGTAGCTGTAGGCAAACTCCTTTCTTTCACTTTGCAGTGTATTTGTACCATGTCTTCAAGATTTGCCAAATCAAAGGCCAAAGCTGTGACTTTGGGGGCTGTGCCATCAGTCTGAGTGCAGAAATTGCAAAAAAGTGAATATCTAGAAAAAGTTGGATGTTTTCAGTTCAAACAGAACAGCAACATCAGCAACAGCAACAGCAACATTAGGACCATATCAAGAAAGAAGGAGAGAATGAAGAGAAAAGAAATCTAACAGCCGTGAAGGCAAGTAGAAGTGTTTGACAGAGCAGGGCAGTACTACTGATTTTCAGGCTACATAATTTCTGCCCCAAGATGCAGCAGGCCATGGTTTGCAGTACCTGGACAGGTGACAGCAGGAAATGATGCTGGTCCATACGGATCTGAGCTCTAGCTCTGATTTGGGCCTCCAGCAGCATGTGAAGCCACTGCTGTATACGTTTCTGAGAACTCTTCTGGCACTTATGTGTGCCTACAAGTGAAGCAGAAAAGTACTCACTGCCCTCTTTTCATTTAGGTCCTTAAGATGTTCTGGTTTTTCCTGTATTTATCCATCATGGTCTGTCTTGAAACTAGAAGCAGAGTGTCATTGGTTCCCAGGAAGACATTTGGACATCAAGACTTCCATAAGGAGTCGCGTAGGTGTGTGTGCATGAGAAAATGCATGTGTGAAGGAAGTGGCCTAGCTGCTCTATCCTCTCTGAAGAGCTTCCTTGCCTTCTCCTGCTGCAACACAACAGAGCTCCTGGCACTTCCATTGCCTTTCCTTCTTCTCCAGAGCCCACTGAATCTTTGCCTCCTTGCCTGATTGTCCTGGAGTATCACTGGGAGAAATGGAGTAGCACTAAGAAAAGATAAAGTCAAGTTTCAATGTTCTTGAAATCTTCCTGATTGGTGGGAGGAATTTGGTGGAAAAGACCCTTCAAGTAAATTCTGGAAGCCATTTGATACAAAATTTGCCAAAAATTTAGAGAATAATGTAATCTGAGGAATGACCTTTCATTGACAGGGAGTAGATAGCGTAACAGCATCTTGCATCTGTACATTCTCAGAATCTATATTGTCAAAAAAACAGGACCCCAATTATCTTGGGATATTAATGTAAAACAATTCAGATTTTATTTCAGATTATTGGAGCACCAGATATAGCTGAAGCTGAAATATAAGCAGCAATAAACAATGTTGACTATGTTGAACGATGTTGACTTACAGAGTGTTATCATTACATTTCAGAAGTTGCATGACATTGCCAAGAAATTGAGTGTTTCAATCATTTTTTAGGGCTATTGATTAAGAATGATTTCAAAACTTCCTTCTGGAATCTAGAGTAGGACCCTGCATTCATTTCCACTGAAAAATCCTTTTGGTGTTCAGAGGGGCTATAAATGTAACTTTTAATTATTTACTTAGTACTGGACTGGTAAGATCTGTTATTTAGTAATGGGCTGGTAAGATCTGTATAAACTGCTGAAGTCATAAGAGAAATGACCTATTCCATTTCTCTTCAAGATCTTGATCTATTACTGAAATAACACAAAACCACTATTCCTCTTGCTCATCTTCAGCTTCATGAAAATAAACCTCCAGTATCGACATAAGTATTTGGTTTTTTTTCCCTACAGAGAGTATTTCTCTTGCCAGTTGAATTACTTTTTGTTCATTTGTTCACTGATAGCTAAGTCTGCAGGGGCAGTTTATGCAGGATGTTTAGATTCTAACATGGAGATCAGCACCTTGTGGGGTTTTCAAATGTTATCTGGATAGTTTGGATGCCTAAAGGGAACTGGGTTTATGTCCTGCTTAATAAGTACACTTGAATAATTTGGCCAATGATTTAGAGACTCCTTTGTCTAATGCTGCATTTCTCCGCAGGCAGTAGGACAGCTCTCCATTCCATGTGAAGACTCTAGTATCATACCTGCTGTGCAGAATGGGCAATCTGTCATAAGAAACTATGGACATTCCTGTTCATGGACAAAGGAAGAAAGGCTGCTCCTGAAATATGCTGGTGCTTTAGGGTGGTGTTTTTTTTCAGGATGAGAAAGGTTGTGTGTTGTATTTTTGTAACATCTGAAATGAGGCTGCTGCAAACATCAAGTGGGCCAAGACATGCAAAGGCTTGACGCTGTGGCTGTTCTCAGGCTTACTGTTTTGCCTCTCTGCCCCCGCTACTGTCAAATTGGTCCCTTTGCTCAGTGACCTCATGCAGAGAAATAGCTGCTTTGAGATAGGTTCTCTTGGTGCATAGGCCTGAATTAGCTTTCAGAGGAGATAGCTCAGAAACCATGCTACAAGGTAGAATTTCCAACTCTGGGCTTTACTAATTCTTTTCCTCCCAAAGACATGAGTAGAAAAAGACTATTGTAACCTTGCAAATCCTGAACGTTCTTCTGTTGCAATGAACTGTTGTACAAATGATAGTCTGTCATGAGGGCAAGGAAACAAGAGGGGAATCTATCATTACAGCTCTTGGAAACAGAGAACGATGGCTCTCCCTCGGTGAGACATCCCCAGGTACATTTCTTGCCAGCACTAGCTGTTATTTCAGGTTTTAATGTTTTGCATCGTAAGTTCCTTACACATACACATGAGCATGCATGCACTCAGAAAGACTCTAAATGGTAAACCTTTCTTCTGGTTCCCAAAGTACCTACTATATTCATCTTCTATTTATTTATGAGTGTGTTAACTGTAGTCACATCTGGCATATTTCAAACCCCAGTTTTGGATTGAATGTACACACTTAAATGTGAAGCACCAAAGAACTGACATCTCCTTCTAATAGATGTTTTAAAGTGCACAAGGTATTATTGGCCTGATGGACACACAAGCAACTCTGTCCAGGACCTATATAAAAGTGGGTGAGACAGGCTGCTTTAGGCTGCCACATATTTTAAAACTTAAACTAAAAGATATACATTCTAATTTAATTTAAAAGTGTCTTGAAAGTAACCAAGCAACTTCTGGAAAGCTGCTTTTTAAGTTAATTTGTTTGTTTAATTTCAGAAAAAGATTGCATATTATTATCTGTGTTACATAAATCAACAGAGAAATGTATACTGGAAATGCAATAGGACATGTCAACACTTTCTTTGCTTTTTTTTTTTTTTTTTTTTGGCAATTAAAACCCCTTTAATTGTCTTGTGAAGTTTCATCAAGTATTCAACAAATATTATTTATGTATAAAACTTCAACAGATTATTGAGTACACAAAGAACCAAAGGGAAAAAATTAAGCAGGTTTGTCATATGGTATGTGTTTATCTTAACCTTTCTTCTTCAAAAATCTTATCTACTAAGTACTTTTATCAGACACTAATTATACTCTTTCTGAAAAGAATTTCTCCAGCACCCTTCAGTGCCTACACCCTTTAATCATATCTCATTACATCTACCTAATCCATCTCTTTTTCACATTGCCAGGGCTCATTAACAGTTTTAGAAGCCAATCTTGGACGTTATCATTCCCTTCTATAGAAATACAAATAATACCAATACATTTTATTCCTAGTTTTCACTTGCATTTGTAATTAGTTTGAACTTTATTTGGCAACATTGAAAGGTACTCTAAAAATAACTTTAAAATAAGCTATAGATTAACAGTACAAAGTTGTAGGCCTTTTCCAAAATGTTTTTTTTATAAGCTGTTTTAACAGTGTATCAATAATCACTTTGAAGGGAAACAATCCTTGACTAACATTTAGCAGATATTGTGGTTCACAGATGTTTTACAGGCAATACCTGTGCCACCTTGTAAACAGAGTGGATAATCCAAAGAAACACATGGCTGTGAGTGAAAAAATAAAAGACAGGGCCAGCGAATGGCCTTCCTTCATTCCTATGCTATGTGCATGCCTTACTTCACTGCAGTATGAAAAGCTTACAGAAAATGTCTCTGCTGTGGTATTAACTAAAGTGAAGTGATCAATGCACAATGAATAATTGATGTGACAATTTTTGCCTTTTTTTCTGTTCTCAAATTATCTGCAAACAGGCTGCAAAATTCTCTACTTTCATACTTGAAAATTATTTGTAAATCACTTCAGTGAATAATCCTGAGTCTATAGACCCTTTCTGTTTGTTGTGAATTTTGGCAATTTGCAATTTACATTATATTAGCTAATTATGTAAGCTATGTGAATTTATTTATACTCTTGTTTTCAGGATGGATAGTTCTACATTATGCTAGTTTACCTCAGCTGAGAAACTGAGTAATGACACACAAAAGCATGCTGTATTGGTTAGTTTTGAAAAGTCATAACATGTCATGCTCATGAATATAAAGTAAAACCAGTTGCCAAATTTGGACTAGGAAGATTGTTTTTCCACAGGTCTAATTAGAGATACCTCTGCATAGTTTTTGTTTCCTTTTGTAATGAGGAATATGATTGTAGTCCATGGATTATCTGGGAGTTTTATTTAGTATATTAAAATTATTACTACAGGGACCTATAACATTTGTTCTCAACCTCTGACACATCATAATTCTAGCTTTTGACCTTCTGCTACTAATCCTAAGTAAATTACAGATTTGATGAATTAATTTTTGACATACCTTCGCAGAGGGCATAAATGGTCCATGGAGCTTTAGTGATTTTGATCATCGGGAAGAAACAGGGACGCAGTCTGCAGCAACAGCTATTCGTACTGTCATTCCTCAAAGGCAGGAAGAGCAGCCACAGTTTCCTGAATTGCAGAGAATTTGGGATGACCAAGGCAAATTCATATTGCCCCTGCATCTATTTAATGGTTTGCTGTGATTATAGGGGACTTCATGCAATGCCTTATGGATCCTTTCAGTCCCATCTTCTTATCCAGCAATGGAAAATTAAAAATCCTTAATTAAAAATGGATTTTTTTAATCCTTAAATCAAAAGTACCTGAAGAAGCCAGTATAAATGTGAAATTGAAATATATTTTTAATGCAATGTAACTGATACCCGATATATATAGATAGTCAGTATAACTGACATATTATTTGAAATTTAATTGCATATAAACCTCAGAGTCTTCAGTTTATACGGTACTGGCTAGTTTTGCATACATAAGCTCTGCTTTTCTCTAACGGATTGATTTATATAGGCCAATACAACATATATTACAAATTGCAGATATAAAAGTCACAGCCAACTGGAATTTGCTTTTGTGACTATGAATCAATTCAAGCTGAAAAAGGATTTTCTTAAGTGTTCTTTGTCACAGACCTACTGTATTGCTTGCAGTAAGCAAACACAGAATGTCATACCTAGAGCTAACCGAAGGGCAAAATGTTATTTCCCATTTTGTGAAAATACGTAAGGTTTGAGATGACTTTTTGTTCCACACTGGAAATAAAACAAAAATGCTTTGGACATTTTTCTGTCATAAAATTGCATATGTCTGTTTTGGGGCCAAAAAAGCTAGAGTTTCTTTTTTTATATATTTCTCTTGTTCTCCCTTTCTTTGTTTCACTTTCTCATTAGGAAATGACTAAACAGCCCAGCCAGGATATTTAGAACATTCCCATTGAAAACTTCATTAAAACTGACACATTTTTGTGAAACATTTTGGCTTCATTGGAAAGACATATTTACACGAGAAAAAAAGTCAAAAAAAAGTCTGACTGGTTATCAATGCAGTCAAACTGATATTCATATTCAAATCGGAACTAATATTTACATGACATTTTTTCTAGGGATTGTTCAGACCAAATCAGTTGAATAGGCCTGAGTAACGCCAACAGCTCTTTATCTGACAACCAAAGCTAGTGGAAGACAAATATGCTCCATAGTAGTAAGAAAGGTTTGAGCTCCACGGGAAAATAGAAGTTGCGGAGGTTGCCTGTGTACTCTTCTACCTAGACATTCTCTGCCCTTGGATCCACTGTATATGTTCTGCCTGCAGTTATTCTAGTTACTTCATGGACTTGTCTTTAAATTTTGTTCTTTACGTTTATTAAGCAGGGCAGAATTCCTTCACAGGCTCCATCAATGCTTTCCTTTCTTTGGTCATCAGTTATTGGAATTTTTTTTGTGTGTGTGTATAGCTAAGCCTAATGTAAGCACTGTGCTCCAAATAGATGGGAAACAGAGTGTTTTTCTTCTAGTCCTGTCTTTGGTATTGTTTTGCAAAGCTTAGCATCTGTCATTGATTGGAGGGCCAGCAAGATTGTTTAATGGCCACAGGATTCCTATAAACTTGATTATCTTCAGAAATCAGCGCAGAATGTCTTCAGATAGTTTTACATTTTCTTAGCTGCAAACATGGGACACAGAAAATGGCTAATGCAGGAATAATAAAGCATTGTGAGATCCTGTCTTTCTAAGCCACTCATGGCACTAGAAGGCTGTGCAAGATAAAGGAAAATACTGACTTGTAATAAGAAACCCATATATGGTAGGGAACATCTTACCCTCTTCATAATCAGAGGCCAAAACCAAGTCCTGCCCTCAGGAGAGCATGTCATATTAATGTGAATTGAATTTTGCATGTGGAGTAGCATAATGGTATAAAAATATAATGAACTTCTTTTATATTCAGTTTTTGTAACTTCAGAATGACCAGTTGTTCTTTTAGAAGCCAAGATTTCTAAGGGATAGCACAAAACTTTAGAACTCAAGCAGAAAACTAAGCGCTAAGTTTGAATTAAAGTTACAATGTTACTCCATAGATCTGATTCTACAGTTATTCTGCATTTAAAGCTCCCATTTATCTCCTAGTTCTTCACACACAGGATGAGTCAGCATAAGGCCTTGAAGGATGGATTCTTTACATTTGTGAGTGTTGCGGACCATCAGAAAAGATGTGTATGACTTTTGAGTATCTACATATATTTAAATAGAATGAAGTTCTTCTATTTTAAGATACGGGTTATGACAGAGGTAGGACTATCATGCATCCCGGAACATACTCCTCAGACTTATATTAACATTTGGCTTCTATTTTGGAATCATATATTTTGGTTTATTATCCGAAGATTGCTTCAGTGTAAGCAGATGGGAAAGACAAAAGCCACACTGAGAAAGAGTCCTGGTAGGGGAAGTTTTTTCAAACATATTTGTAAGGGGCAAACAACAAGAGTAAGTCCTTGTGAAGCTGGAAAAACAGACTTTGAAAAACGGTCCAAAAAGGAGACTGGCACCATGGGACAGATACAGAGTCCTAGGCAGAATCAGCAGTGTCAGAAAATTGTGGCAGAACTGATCCAGCAAGAAGTGTGACTGGGGAGAGGCATAGTGTGGGATTACAGTTGCAGGTGGGATGCTGCTTGGAAAAGCCTTCAAGCAGAGGACAGGTGGCTTTAATTTTATATGGAAAGTCAGAGTGAAGGAATACAAAGAAAGGAAACATGTTCCCGACAGATGGTGAAAAAGATGACTTAAACTGTTCTAATGTGAAGGAGTTTGAGTGTATGGAATAGCAACCCCTACAAGTAGGTTATAATCAGTGAAATGAAACATAACTGAGGTATTAACATATTTCTCACTGTAGAGGTGGAGAGTAAAAGGCAAGGCAAGAGAATTACTTGGATTAAGCAACTGTCTTGATTTTCAGGGAGAGAAAGGGACAAGAATGAAAGGCCAAAGTGGGGTCTGTGGCTGAGTGCAGGATGAGAATAATCCTTCCAAGTGCAACAGAGAATGGGAAAATAAGCAGTTTTCTCTGTGTTCTTCTGCAGCTGTTTATAAGACACCTAGAACACCACTGAGGAACACGGATGCTGGCTTAAGCACTGTAAAATGCCAAGAAGATATGGCCTTTTTCCTGAAGCTCTTATGATCCAAACTGGAAAAAATAGAAGGTTAGAAAAAGACTCAAAATTGCTGGTGATGTTTTGAAGGTCTGAGAAAACTCCCTTCATGAAAATGTTTGTAGTTTGGAAGACTGGCTCTGCATCAGTAATACTTATTTACCTTTCCAAATTCTGGAGTTGAGGGTCGGAAGATGGGAGGCCATCTAATTATACAAGATGTGTGGTGTGTGAAAGGAAGTGGCTGCTACTCATGCTCACTTGAATTCAAGGTCTGCTCAGGATCAGTGACTTTGACCATCTGGAGGAAACAGGGACACAGTTTGCAGCAAACATCTGTTCATATCGCAGTTCCTCAAAAACAGGAGGAACAGCTGCAGTATGCTGAATCACGGGGAACTTGGGATGACCAAGGCAAATTCATGTGGCCCTGTAAAGATCAGTGATTTACAGTATCATAGTTTAAACAGAAGCACAGAGGAGGCTTTGGGGGTTATAGGCACAAAAGTCAGTGGCTGACTCTCCCTGCCTTGTCAATACCTCAAGTAGGCAGAGGGTCATGGGGGTTAATGGAGGTTATTTCCCTTCTCAAAGGAGAAAGAGGTAACGCTTGATCCAGGCAACAGCTACAAAATTCAGCTGAGTATACACATAGAAAGAGGGAGCGAAGGGTTGAAAAAAAAGGAGAGAAGAAGTAGAGGACTGAAATGACAGTGGTAGAAGTAAGGAAGAGTCATTAGTTAAACGTGTAGTTCGAATCAGCAAAGGGTTTTACGGACTGACTGGAAGGACTTCAGGACTGGAGAGATACGTTGCAAAGAAATATTAGAAGGTTGCTATCAAAAGCTTAGCTGTTAGTTTTGTTATCTCCTTCATCTCCTGAAAACCAGTTGTTAGTTGTTTTCATTTATTTGTTTGGTGCTGACAGTCTGCTCAGCCTGGTACAGCAACACAAAAATAAAGACTGCTCTCATTTCTAGTGGATAGGATTCACAGGAGATACTAGAAAACATGAATGCTTGCTTTTTGATTTCTTTATATCCTTTTCAGAATGATGAATATGAGAAACGTCACGGAAGACTAAGGAAATCAGCTATTATCAGGAAAATGAAAATTCATCTTTGTTAACCCATATACATTTTTCTCCCCGAAAGTAAATTAACAATTCAAAATCTTGCACTAAACTTCATTAACTTTCTTCATGAATAATTCCACTGACATCTAAGCAATTTCTGTGTGAGAGAATGAGAAGGCTTGTCCTTTTATATTGCAGTTGCTTTTATGAAGATAAATAAATTAGGGTGAACTAGTCTACGGTTCACATTTGAAAACTGAACATTGCTATACAAAATACTGTTGCATAGTACTTTTGACATTTATTGATGTTTTTAGATTACTTAGGGAATTTTCATGTTTAACTTAACTGTGACTGGAAATATTCCTAATGATCATCCTACAAAGTGCTGAATATGTTGGATGATGATACAGGGAACAGGTCGTGTAATATGTTCAACTTAAATCCCCAAGAAATCTCAGCAGTAACAGCAGAAATAAAATACAAAGTTTTTTATAAGAAGAAGAACATTCTAGTCCCAGTCAATAGCTTTTTTATGCATTTCAGTATGAGCTTTATTTTAAGTCAGTTGTTAAGAAAAAAAAAATCACAACTTTAATGATCATAATTTGCTTGCGAACATTACTTACCCTTTGGTTTAATTTCTAGCTAGCATTGGAGTAACTATCCCAAATACCAACAAAACTTTACCTACAGATATTTGTCAAAACTGTATCTGTTCATTTTCATTCTTTGGTCATACACCAGCTAAATCAGCAAATGTTTTCTTTAGCATTTGAAGTCATTTCATGGTGTAACTTTAAAGCTAATTAACATTCACTGGCAAGTCATTTAAGACTGTATGTAGGTTGACTTAGAGACATTTCTTCCAAAACAGTTGTTACATTTTTTCCATGTTGCTGCATGGTGGATTTTGTGCTTAGCATCTGACATGTTTTCTCAACTGCTGCTTTTAACGAAAACATGAAAGTACTCGGGGGAATGTGATAAAAGCAAAAATTTGATGATCTCTGCAAGGTAAATGACAGAATGGAAATTGTCACATCTGGATCAAAAATATTTCATCTATTTACCTAAATAAACAAATCTAAACAAGGATAATTAGGATCATAACTCAGTGTATGTTTCCTATAACAGCGTCTTCTTTTTCGTTATTTCATTTGGTCATAAGCATTTATATTGTGAATGCCTAGCATTCCTTTATTTCAAGAAAATAAAAGAATATGTGTTTTTTGTGTTTTTTTTTTTAATTTCTCTTCCCTTTTCCTATTAACACCTTCATTGGAAAACACGGTCACTGAAATTTATAATATACATGTAGGAAATGACAGAAACTGTTTTTAAGATAGCAGAATAAAAAAAAACCTCAATGACATTGTTACTACTGTTACTTTTCTACGAATATTTGTTAATCAGTTAGGTCAAAATTTTGCTCCTTTACTCGCACTTGTGAAATCACTTATATTAAAGGGACTTACGTGCGCAAGTCATGCATGCTTAAGCCTTGTTTTTTTGTCTATCTGGAAAAATAAGCTAATAAAATATGGAGAAGATTTGCTATCGTGCATTTGTAGAAATATAGTATTTGAAGTCAAAAGTACCAGTAAACATGTTAAAATTGCAGTTGTTCAGTTAAAATACTCTTCATCATAGAAATAAATTGCTGCAAGACTTTTATTTAACTCATTTTAATCTGTTAGCCAGTTTGTGATTTGAAGAGTTATAATGGGAAGGTATATTTTAAAAATTCCATTTATTCACTATTTTTACAAAGTAAATATCTTTTAATAATTGTAAAGACAGAGACTCAAATATTTTGTTTCAATTCTAGTCACATGTCTTGCTTTGAAATTAAGATAATCATACCTCCTTGTTGAGCTGAAAATGTTTTCTTTAAATCTGGTCACAGGTCCTACTATTCAATTAATATAATCATACCCTCTTGTTCTGCTGAAAATAAAGTAGTTGTTTAATTAAACATGCCAGTTGTTTATAATATAATGTTTCAGAAATACTTGTTTGAAAGAAAGGCTAAAGATTTATATCAAACATTTCAATCTGACAAGTAAATTACATTTCCTCTACCATAAAGAAAGGTAAGGCAGGAAAATGGTTGCAATATAAGAGTAACTAAGGTGTGTGCACTGAGGAAAAGCACACTTGTTCTCATTACTCAGAGATATGATATGCATCGGT
The DNA here is from genome assembly GCF_036417845.1 of Apteryx mantelli. Classification (NCBI taxonomy): domain Eukaryota; kingdom Metazoa; phylum Chordata; class Aves; order Apterygiformes; family Apterygidae; genus Apteryx; species Apteryx mantelli. The sequence continues at coordinate 58,525,159 of NC_089981.1, forward strand.
CTACAAAGGTGACCTTTTACACTCTGGAGATTAAAGCTGAACATTTTACCTGCTTAAAATAGGGAAATAGACATTATTTTGTGAAATTGTAACTGTGTTTTAATAGCTAATCAATTCAGAATGAGGGAAAAAAGAGTTAGATTTTCAATTTAAAATATGAACAGAGCATGGTATCTCTACTAGCATACATCTTTAATGAAAGCAAGAATAATGCTTTCTCTAAGTGCCCCAAAAGACCTTCTTATCCTCACCTCCTTCCCAAAAATCAGGTTGTGGTACTGTGCATCTAAGACAAAAGGATGTAGGCTGCATGAATTGTCTCTCATGCACTGCAATTGGCATGATTCGCCCATTCTCCTCTCCTCTAGGCAGGTTTCCCCATGATAAGTACTGGTGCTGGAAGTAAAATACTTCATGGTTTCCTACAAAATCCCTTTTCTGTTTCTGGTAGCTGTGGTCCAGATTATCCAGCTGGTGGTCTTCAGGAGTTTGCTGAAGGAGTCAGCTGATTCTTTAAACTCAACACCTCTTTTTTTTTTTTTTTTTTTTACATGCTTGGAATTAAAACATATTTTGGAAGGGGAAAGGGCTTTAACTGATCTATGATATCAGGATGTGTAGTCAGAGCATCTTGATGTCTCCCTGTCTCAAATCACAAAACACCACAGATAATAAAACAGATCATTTGAAGGGACAGGAGGGAATAGTAACAGCTTGTCATATGAATCTTTTTCAAACCCTGAAAGACTACTGTAGTGTGCTTTGATAACCCAGCCTAGGCAAAACACACGGACTTGTAGTTAGTAACAGAAGAAACAGAAAATTTAACTGCTTTCATCACGTAATTTACATAATACAATAAAAAATATTAGCTGCAATGTTGTTTTATGCCTACACTTCAGTGTGACTTCACATGGGCATGCAGGCTTTTATTTTTCCCTCGTGAACCACAAGAATGAAGATGGGTATGATTTTTGCAGGGGTGAAATAGGTTGTCTGTCAGTTGGGTTTAGGCGACAGTCTGTCTGCAGGCCGTAAGATGATCTGCATAGTGCCAGAGGAAAGCAGGCAGAATTCCTGGCTTGCAAGCATAGATATTGATCTACCTTAGCCACCTAAACAATGCCTCACCTGTTTGCCTTGTCCATACCTTATTTTACGCAGTCTAATGCTTGTTTTGTTTGACTTTTCTTTTATTTCTGTGGATCTGAGCTTTGATACACTTTGGGGAGTACATAAACACAGTGTTGTACTTGAACATCACCATCCTGCAGAGTACTCTAGTGGCTCTAGACCACCCCTCCCTGTATAAGAACAGCACTGTTATTGAAAATTATGAGCAAGCAACTAAGTAAGTAGGCCACATACACAAGCGTTTGATCTATCAGACTAGTGTCCAATGACATTGAATGTGAGATGCTACTAATTACTGCACTACGTACTCCCAGTTAAAATTTCTTAAATTGGAGCTAGTAAAAGGCTCTATTTTTATAAATTCTTTTGTTTTTTTGGCAGCTGATGGTTAGAAGATAAGTTACTATAGCATTTAGAATCCCATCCACTTATCTGAAAAACAACTATGTTACTGTGTACTGTTTCATGCAGAAATGAAATAGAAAATGGCATTCATTTTCCTAGTAAACTATAATATAAATATTTTACCACCATTTATTATTAGTTTACCATTTCCTGCTGACAGCAATTCCAGCTTTGCCAGCAGGCACTGTGTCTCACAATTGTATTGTGTTTGGAACAAATAAAGACAAACACAATTTCTTATAAAATAAATGAACAAAATTTTGCAACAAAAAACTCTACTGAAGCTAAATGAGCATTTCTTTTAAGTGCTGACACTTGGTATTATTTAATTTGCATACAGCACATTTCACTTTTACTGGAAAACAATTAAGTTAACGAAGAACTAAGTCATCTGTACTCTCAGGGATAATTGAACACTGCTTGATTTAGAATTGTTTTACGTTAATGCTGTGAAGGAGCAGCCTACATGATGGTAAGCTTGTCAGTGGTTTCAAACGCAAGCATACTTTTGGCCCAGTGACATATGAAGTCGATGGATCAAAGTGGAATACAAAATAGACTGTAATGAGAATTAAGTTGAGCTGATATAGAAATACTTTAAATACAGGGATTGAAAAGGAAACTTTTCCCTCATATGAGATATACTCCTGACTCCATAAGATTATTTGACTGTGTAAGGGATAATAAAGTGGGAAAATCTGTCTTTCTATTCATTTTCTCTTATCTGGATTAGTGTTCTTGGGGACTAAAGAATTTTCCCGAATGAACTGAGACATATAAGGAGAGCTGTATACTGGGATCACATTCTAACCTTTGCTACGTGGGTGTGAAATAACAGTGCATCCACGACTTTGGATTTACACCCCAGAGTCATTGAAGGCAAACTCTGCTTATAGTACTGATCTTGAGAGTGTGGGTCTTGGTTTTTTGCTTTTAGAGTCAGAGAGAAGAAATAAATAATCCTCTTAGATTTCTGGTATAGATGATTATAAATAAAACTCACTGCACAACAGAAATATAAAACCTATGTTTAGAACCACTGTATTCCTTCAGAAGTAGCAATAGGTCCAACTCATTTATGACCCACTTGAACTGAGTTTGATCTAGAAGTGAAAACCCTGAGTTGTCCATTTGCTTTCTGATTTTTCCCCCACTTTGTTGAGTTTACTGTTCCTAAAGGTGCCAGATGATAGTATAGGTAATGAAAATCTGCAGCTTTCTATGGAGTACATGCACCACATCTGAAAAAACTTTCCTGAACAATTCTGCAGATATGCTCCAATCTTTAAACCAAAGAGGCCACCCTTAAGGGTGAAATGCTGGTTTAACCTCTCTCTGCTGATTCATTCTTTGGCCGCTCAGCTGGGAATATCAATTGTGATAGTAATTCTTCTGCTTTAATGAAATTGGGAGGGTGACAAATTATAGCTGCCTCTGAGAAATTTTGTAGTCAGAAAAAATGCAATTTTAAAATACATTCCTTTAAAAATTTTAAATAAGCAATACAATTAGCCAACCACTTACATTTTATTAGCAATAGCAAGTAAAATTAATAAGTAAATTCAATGAAAAATGATTATGTGTCACAGTATATAGTTTTTACATTGACATTTCACATAATCTGACTTTGCTGAGAGGAGAAATCACTCATCTGTTAAAATTACTTTTTAAAAGCTGTCAAAATTGGAAAACCTGCTGTCAAAAATATGATGAGAAAAGTTTAAAAATGGTAAAGTATGTTGACTTAGACAAAAAATATTACCTTTAGAGTGGAAAACTTGAATATTGTATCATTATCTTCTACATAGATGAAAAGCGTTATCTTTTTCCAAGCTGGCCATTTTTTTTTTACCTTTTAGATTTATGTTTTGCATTTACATTTCAATATGAATGAGATTACATTGAATTTATACTGCAGCAGAAGTTGAAAGTAGCAAGTATTCAGAAATTTATATTTTAATTGTATGTTTGAGTTTTACTGCTTTTAGAAATGACAAGATTAACAGCCCTCTAAGGGTAAAGTTCGCTGTCCATATGCACTCTGATCCTGCAGACCGCTGTGTGTAAGTACCTTTGGAGTGGAGTTTGGCTGATGGCTGGTGGGCTGATAAGAGGAAGCGGTCTGTGCACAGCAGCATTCGCAGTCCTGCCTCCAGGGAACAGGTTCAGCATGGCCAGTGACCACAAATCCTGTTTCTCGACCATGTCTCCACCTGAGCTGAGAGGGACAATTTCTAAGGAGAAGGTGACAATTCATTCTCCATGCACTTTCAGTCTTTGGGCTCTTTGTTGAGACTGCCAGCAAGGATGCCAATTAGTGCCATTCAAAAAAGCCCAGATATGCTGTGGTAATAATGAAGTACAGATTTAGAGAGATACAATTCAAAATCATAATTAAATGGAAATGAGACAAAACAGAATCTGAAATAAGATTTGACTAAGAACTACAGAAGTACATCTCTCAAAGTACGTCTCCTTTTTACCAGTTACTTTCTCAGCCATTACTGCCTCTAATACTATACTGCCTTTAATACTACATTTTCTCTAAACTACAGTCCCTGCATGTTTATAGGTAAGACAACTGGCTATGAGTGAGGCAGTGAGATTCATTATGAGTGAGGGGCATGTGTGGCAGTGAAAGCTGTGGAGTGGATTGTGATGCCTTGAACCCAGTGTTAAAGAATACAAATCAGAAGACACTGGATGGACATAGGGGATAGAGGGTAAGCAAAGAACCATTTTGTTTGTGCTTTAGTAGTATGTAATGAATTCTGGCATTATGTTTGCGATGTTCTTTCACTTTCTCAATGGCGTGAGTTGTGGGGCATGAAATGCTTTCGCTCTCAAACATCATTCCTTGAAGTAAAGCCTGATTTAATCTAGCTATTCAGCCTGGAATTATTACAGTTTGAAGCATAGTCAGTTTTTCCAGTTTGAAGAATGACTCCTGGAAAGTGCCAATGGCAACCTAAGTGTGCAAGCAATGTGATATCAGGAGACAGGTCAGTACAAAAAAACATTGGGAAGCCATTCACAAAAATGATGTTTCCACTCAGCTTATGATTCTCTCCTCAGAGCCTCACATTTTTCTTGTATGTGTTCCCTCTGGACCTGAGGAGATCTTTACAGTTCCACATACCATTGCCTCAAAGCATTCTTCCTCCCAGGTTTTCTATGCAAACAGTCCAGCTTTCCTCATAGCGCCTTTCTGGCTCTCTGGTCTGCTTCTGCTGCTTAGACAAATTGATTCGTTTCCTTCTTTTAAAATTAATTCCCACTGTGACAGCTCAAAAAATCTTTTCCTACCTAATTCAGTAAACAGTATTGTCTAAATGCTTTGGCTTGTTTTGGTGTGGCTGACACTGACCACGGAAGTTCTTAACAACCTTTAAACCAGGTTGAGCAAATGAAGAAATGTTTTTAGCAGAATGAACAGGAATTTAGAGTCAGATGTGGGAGGCTGCATCCCTTGCATTTTATAATCAGCCTGACTCACTTCAGGCTGTGTGGGGGCTGCTCTTTTAGTTCATGAATATCACCGCATCAACACAAAATTCTTTGGGGTCCATCTATCTGTCTGTCTATTTGGACTCCCACATTGTTGCTTAAGTAGCCGAGTGCCTCTGGTGCATGTTGTTCAATCCTCTTGGAATTTTTCTGTGCACTTATTTATTGCTTCAGATAGCTCTACAGAGGCAGGGGGAATAATTTTATAGTAGCCTAGCACATCTAACAAGAGAACACATTTTTAGTCTGTGTTATCTGAACACGTCTTTAATATAACTCCAGTTAACATGATTATGGTTGCCACTGAATCTAATGGTGATTATAACTGAGGTAGTTGGCCTCTATCAGTTGCTATCTGACTTATGTTAAGTGCTGTTTTGGTAGAGAAATATATTTATCATAATGCGTAGAAATATATTTATCATAATGATAATCCATGCTGGATCAAAAAAGATTATGCCCTCATAAGAATCTAAGGCCTAAAAGTCTGACAATGAAAGTACTGCTAACACAGAAACTCTCTGAAGACTAAAACAACAATTTGTTATGAAATGATCCTGGACTAGTATTCAGAGAAAAAGTAAAATACCATAAAGGAAGGTTAGTTTCCCCAGCAATAGCACCAGTTTGCCACACAAAACACCTTGGAACATTTTCTGGCTATTTTTGCAGTATTCTATAACATGAAAGAAACTAAGCCTGACTTACCATGGAGCAATACAGAATAGATCTGTCATCGTGCTGGAAGAAACACAGGGATAAATTTTTCGATAAAAAACAACCAAATCTATTCTGGAGAGGAATCACTAGGGAAAAATGAATACAGAACTAGGGCATTCTGAGCTCCTAATAAAACTACTAGAAAGTATGGCCATACAAGACAAGACAAAACATTAGAACCTGAAACTAAGTCAGGACAATAAGTGAATCAAATTCAAGAGGGAAGCGGGAAGGTACTGTTTGCAAGCTGAGGTTAATTGGGGTTCTTGGTTGGGAAGAGGTTTGCAAGTATTAGGAAAGTATATGTGTTTGAATTCTTATATTAAAAGCCTAGTGTAAACTTCCCATATACAAGCTGATCAGAACAATCTCTTGTTCTTTTTACTATTAATCTTACTGATGATCCTTTAGAAAGGTTAGGCCATACTGAATATACTTCCTGTGAGCCGTACAAGGGAGGGAATAGGACAGCAGGGAAGAACATGTATACAGGTATATGCAGAAGCTGGAAAACATGGCTGGGTGACTGTCCACGCATCCACAGAGTGGAGTGATTTGTTGAGGAGGTCTACAGAAGAAAATGCAGTGCATCAAGGGAAATTTCACTTGGGCTGCTGAAACTAACAAGCTTCCTGGAGAATTTCTCCTTTTCAGCTGGCCTTTATGTGGCAATGGTCCAGATTTTATTACAGATTTACCAAAAATATATTTCAGTAGAAGGGTTTCATGGTTAACAAATATACTCTTTTTCATTCATTTAAATAGTTAATCCACCTTATATAACAGCATCCACCCTGCATTCCTTACAGGTAAGACTATAATTAAGCTTACATTATGTATAAGTTAGGGTGCCATCAGAGAAGAGAATACCATCAGTATCTCTTAATGTAACCATCTGGAGATAAAAATAAAGACTTTCTTCTAAAATCTTTAAACTCTGGTGGAAACAGTGGTCCATCAGATTAGCTAGAATGCACTTTTAAAGAGCAGAGAAGCTAATTAAGACACAAGCAAGATCTATAGTACCTCCATGGAAACTCAGGTTCATTTACAAACTGCTGCTGTTTTTATCCTTGTTATATGTTTTAGGTTAAACAGTCTTTTTAATGGCAGGTTTGTTCATCACTGAGGAAATCGCACAGGCTCATCAGTGTTAATGCACCAAGGAAGGAAATAAAGACAAAAATGTAGTATGGCTGTATTTCCAAAATATGAAAGAAGCATTCTTACAGACAGAAATAAAACTTATTTGTGTGTCTAAAAAAAAGATGTCTCTAACATTTTCATATTGTTCAGAGAGAGGTTGGTCTGTTGCCTGGTCATTCTGTGTCATATCAGGCCATTTACAGCCTAAAACCCCCCTGTCTTCCCTGGATTATGTGCCACAAAGGATGTTGCTGAAGGGCATTCAGCTAAAAAATCAGTTTCTTTTATAATGCAAATGCTGATGAACAGTGCTTGAAACGTATACTTAAATTTTTTGACTCTATAACTTAAGTTTAAAAGCTTGAGCAGAAATAATTTTGTTTTGCAATGAAATAAACATAATTATTGATTTGCTATGTATCAGCTGCTCTGGGTTAAACGTTTGAGCCTGCATTCTTACTGTAATACTAATTCAAGGTAGCTCATCATTATTATCATGTGTGCTACAGGGTAAGATTTCTCACACAGCTGTTTACCATGGATCAGATCACATCTGATAACTGATTAATCTGTAATAATTTCTTTGTGTTTCAAAGTCCTTTGCATTCCAGCATATTATGCACATACCTGAAATGCTCAAGATGCATTAACTGGGTGCAGAAATCACAAGATCATCTTTAGAAATGAGAGAGAGAGAGAGAAAAGTAGAAGTAGAGATATATGGGGTGCCTATATATCGCATACCTGTAGATCATATTTCCAAGATCTTTTATCCAATGATTTTTAAAGCACATGGAAGTGTACTTAAAAAAAAATTAAGATTCACAACTTTCATATCTTTCACTCCTGTTTTTAGTTAACCACCAAATTATCATGACAGTTTGCAACAAAATCACAACACTCAGCAACACCCTGTTGTTTGGTTTAGGCAACATGTTCAGATTACTCTTGAGATTAAAATCAATTTAGCGTTTACTCTGTTTTTAAGATAAAAGTTGTTCTGCAGATTCTTAGAGAATGGAATCTTTCTTCATACATATTTTAACATATATATCTGTGGTGGAGAGAATTATTTTATCACTTTTGTAAAAAGAAATCCAATAAGCCATTCCAAAAGGACAGTTCTCTATGTCCAGATATTGAAAAATTCAAATGGTTAAGAAAAGAGGAGTGGACTTGTAGTGGAAAGGGTTAGAATGGGCATAAAGTTTGTTTTTTTGTGTAAGAGATGTTAAACCAGGAGGTTGAATTGATTTGAAAGATTTTAAGACAGAAAGAGTTCGATTAGTAACCTGCTGAAGCCAACAGCAAATCCCGTATGGATATCAGTTGTTTAAGATCAAGCTATAAATGAACTAGAACTGCCAAAGAATGCATTGTCAATTCATTTCTTAAAAAAACTGTTTTCAAATCCTAATCCCTACTGAATTCCAGCCATTAAAGAGGCCCTGTCTGCTAGGTAAGCAGACGAATGGAATTCAATGTTCATAGGACCATATATTTTTCTGGATGTTTTCCGTTTGCTTTGTCTTTAATTGTAACCAGTAGTGACAGTAGGCTGTGTAGCTGAAACAAATGAGGGAGAGATCTTAGATTCTGCTGCTGTATGAAACCAATAGAAAAACGGTAAATTCACAAAAAGAGCGTTATATGCCTTTGCCAGTTTCTCCTGACTTCAAGTAGGATAACTTCTGTAAATCTCCACACACTAATTTAAAATGCTGAGTTTAAAATCTCCAAACTTTCTAAAACCATAGATTCCATAAATCTTCCAGAAATGAGTCTGTACTTAAATTTAGATTAAATTTAAAAATCTTATAGTATAATTTCCCTCAGCTTCATAGTGACAGTAACAGTGAAATACAAAGTTATAATCTGTTCATAGCACAATGTATAGCCCTCTCTTTCAGCTTTTCTATCATGAACTTTTGTGTAGGAGGATCAAATGTTGGCTATTAATGGTTTATGGAAGAGGCAAATGAAAAGAAGAAATAGGACAATCCTCTTTGGTATCTCTCTTAAGAGGAAATCAGCAAAAGGAGAGCCTTTTGGTCAAAATGAATACTCTGGCAATTGTGAAAGTCATGTGCAATAAAGCATTTCTGAAATGTCCTTATAGCAAAAGGATTTTAACAAATGAAACAAGAAATTATAATTCCCTATCAAAAATCTGAAGAGGGAGGGAATATTTTTGCTGTGTGCAAGCTGAATCAAGTTAATGAGGCATCTAACATCGCGAAAAGAGCGTTCTCTATAAATAAATCCCGTCTGATTGGGATATATTAGTCTTCTGATAACATTCTATAGCCTACAGATGCTTTGAATAGAATGTGTATGTGTGCAAATACTCACATCTATTGGAGCTACTGTTCTCTAAGTCCTTGTCCATCACACATATTACAGTGATTTTCATATGTAAGCACTGAATGAAACCTCAGTCTCACCCCACTGCCCGGTTTGAATAGGTAGACTCAGCAGCTAGGCTTGTGAACGCTTTGGAGATTGTATTTCACATACAAAGATATGGCTAAAGAGCAGCTGTGTAGCCTGTCAGTGGAGGACTCTTCATCTCCGTGCCAGAAGTAACGCTTGCACTCCCAAGAGTTTTAACAGATCTTCTTATCACTGCTTTGTATTATCCTCTCCCTGTGCAAAGAGTAGGGCTTCAAGTTGTGGAGTATTTTCCCCTTTGCTAGCCAGACTGTATGCTCCCATGTGTCACTGTGATTGAGACTCTGTGGTGACTGTGAAGACAGAACCGGCAAACGGTCAGGAGAAAAATTGTTCTGTGAGGAAAGGAGTACAATGATAAGGCATTTGATGTGCTGTATCAGTGGTGTGAGGTTACGAAGTCTAGTAACTTTCTCAGAAAAAGGAGTGTGAGTTTAACTGCAAAATCTCTTAATTAGAGTTTTTGGAGAGGGAAATGGTTTAAAAAGTTCTTTTGAAAAACTTTTTTAAAGTATTTTTTGTTTTTGTCCACCAGACAATCAAAAGTTCTTTCTCTGTGAGATATCATAAGCCTATCTTTCCTTGAAAGGTTACTTATGTATGCTAAGGTTACTTATGTTTTATGTTTTCACATTTTCCTAAAACATTTGCTTCTTTGGAGATCTTGTTTCTCTGTTCCCTGACTTTGAGAATGAAGTGATGGGGGTGTTCAGAGAGGGTGAGATGTTCATGTTGCTTTGTTGTGGTCACCAAGCCCTTTCTAATCCAAATAAAAGTTACCTAGGCAAAGTTACCTAGAGTTTTAGGAGTATTTACTTTGTGTAACAAGTCAGAATGAAAGAAAGAACTACCCAACATGTTGATGCCAGAAAAGACACCAAATCAACGGAGCATAATTAGTAATGCAGTCATAAGAACAAATTGATAGAATTTCTGTTTTGATATATATTTTCTTCAAATATGCTAATGTGGCTATGGATAGTGCCGTTTTTTTTGTCACCAAGGACAGCAGAGGATTTCATTGCTCTTTTCAACTCTGTGCGTACTCGGTGGTCAAATTAACTTTTGAATCAAAGTGTACTCTCAAAACGCAAAAGTTCTCACAAGCTTTTAAATAGAGCTCAAGACACTGTTAATTTGGGATTACAAGAATTTAGAGGCAAATCTTTCAGAGAATTAAGTGCAGCCATACCTTTTGAGGATCTGGACTATGGAACTCAAAGTAATGAGACTAGAAGTGAATAATGAAATGTGTAATGCTGTACCAATAGCTCTAGTTAGCAAAACACACTTGGCCTGTAGTTCAGGATAATTTGGGGTTATTTTGTAAGAATATTGCATAAAATTGATGCTTTGAAATACAGTTTGCCTTTACTAGTTTCATTTGTACTCCATTTTTATAGTACACAAACTCAAACCAGTGTGCTGTTTAATAAATCAAATCTTAAAACACAGTGATTACTGTCACTATGCTATTTAAGGAAGAAGACCTCCCTAAAAAGCTGATATCAATCATTCTTGTCTAAGGTCTGAAGTAAGTGTAACCTGCAAAGGCTGGTAGCTGGGCTATCTACCATCATTGCTGGCAGCATAAAGGCTCAGGATACAGTCTTGTAATAAGAGTAATAGAGGGATAAATCTATCTGGTTTTAAGATGGAAGTTGATAATTATTAATGTGTGTTAAGTTTTATTTTTAAGATGAGATTACTTCATGTAGTTGTGTGTGATAACAGTGATCTAGACTTCAGGGCCTATGAATGTCTTCCCATTTTTGTGCCCCCTGTTTCTACTGGCAAAGCTATAGATATCCATCATCTCATTCATAGAAGATATCAAAACCTCTGGCATCCCAAAAATAATCATTGCAGAAGGAAACTTCAGGAGAATGCTAAGCTAGAAAGAGAAAAAAAGAAATGATACATACATTACAGTATTACAGCAAAATAAGCCATATGTTATGCTAAGATATCCTTTATGATTTGATTGCAACTGGATTAAAACAGACCAAAAGCATCATTTATGCATCTTCTAAAGAGGAAAAGCAAACTTGCTATTCTTTCTCTTTTAAAATTAAAATTCTTCAGAAAGTATTTGGACAGTTTCTTGCTCTGTGAATTGACATTTTCCACTTTGTATAAGACCATCCCTGTCTTTGAAGAATGGCCTGGGAGAGAGACACTGGACCATTAGCAAGAGGGGCAGCAGTCTAGGACAGAGATGTCAGTTTTGTTATGTGCATAAACAGTGCGAGTGCAATAGAATCCCGATGAGGGCAGGGGTCACCTGCTATGAGGACGGAGCTAAAATAGCTTTATTGTGGCACAAATGGACACTTATGGTCGTGTAGAATGGGGACTACTGCATGCTCAGTACCCAGTACTCAACTATAGTTTATAAATTTTGTCGGTTTTTTTGGTATTTATTTTTTTGTGAATGATGAGATTTTGCACATTGTTAGTAATAGTTCTTCCCAGCATTTATGGTTGAGTAACAAATATTTTAAGGGAATACAAGTATATAATTATATAAATAATTGTGTAAAGTATTAGCATTTGTTATGATGCAAATGTGAACACTCATTTTAAGTGATTTTTGGAAGAATGGAAGAAGAGCATGTATTTGATAATATTTATTTTAACTTAACATAGATCATTCTACATAAAAATGATGACATTATGGAACTGTTCAAAATATCTTATAATATTAAAATATAATTATTCTTCTTTTCTCTTTATGCTGACAGGTACTGTTGTCCAAAAAATCTGTCAGGGAAAGTATACAAAACTGATTTTCCTTTGAATGCATATTTAAAATGAAGGCATGATGACAGCTTTCATTTGAGCACTGGACAATTTTTTTTTCAGAGTTTGCTGCTGTTCATGCAAAATAAGTTGCTGTGATTGCAACATATGTATTATATGGCACATATGCTACCTCTTAGATAAAAGTGTAACTCTTGTGGTTCCTAGCATTTTTCTAAGGACATACAGTGTTTAACAGTAACAGATCTTTTTATAATATTTTTGCCATGTTTTTGGCAACTAAATATTTTTTCTTTAACCTTTCTCATTCATAAGTTAAATTTGTTGTTAGGGAAAAATGGAGTGTGGAGGTAGAAAGCAACAGTGTGAATAAGAGAGCAAGAGTGTTTTGACTGGCAGTTTTCTCTTTGGCTACCATTTTGGGTTTCTTTGTTGTAATGCAAGAGGGCAATAAATTGCCAGCTGCAAACAAGGTTCTGTTTAGCTATGTATTGTACAGACAATCATATGCAATCAATTAAGGGTTAAAATGCTGGTGTGGCACTTAAGGAATTAGGAATAAGAACTACTGTTAAGAATAATGTGGGTTTGTTGTCTAATTTCTGACATATCCAGTAAAAGGTATATCTTTTATGGCTCTGCTGCTTTGATTATGTTTGGTCCTCAAATCCTTGTCTGTATAAAGGTGTGGGCTTTGAATTATGGTATGCTGAGACCTCTTTTCACATACATGATAATGAATCACAGCAAAAAGACAAATAACTAAAGCCCCATCCACAGCACCACTGATTAAAAGTTTGCTCATGTGAGTATTACCATGAAACCAGTAGAACAAATCATATGAATGAGTTTTACTGTGTGTGAGCAAGGGGGAAAAAAGAAAAAGAGAGCCCTGGCTCAGGTTCGAACACTGGAAGGAAGCTTTCATTAATGGGCAGCATTATTTGTTCCCCAGATAAATCCTAAGTAAGTGGAACTGGACCTACAATATTCTCCTTCCTAGCCCCAGAAAAGATTCCATTATTCTGGTAATTCATAAATATGCAGTGAAACCTTTCTGTTCTAGCTTGTGATTCAAAACAGCATCCTCTAATTTTTTTGTAGTGTCTCTGGGTTGGATCAAAAAGGTATCAGAGTCGATGGTAAAGCTGCCATTGTCCGCAGATGTATTGGCTTAGGATTCCTGTGAAGTCTTGACACGAGTAGACGTCTACTAGAGGGGACCCAGTGTCCCTTTCTGCCCTCCATCTTTAAGGCGCGTACACAGTTCCCAGAGCGCCTTCCATTAAACGGGGCTACCTGTGTTCTTGCAGGAGGGGGCCGATGTGGATCTCCAGAGTGTCGCATAGGGATGCTTTCCCCAGCTCAGGCCGGAGTATGCAATTACACTGTCAAGCTCTATCTTCAGATGGAGATGACTTTTTAGGCAATCTGTAGCTCTGAGTTTACTGTCAGAATTATGAAAAGCCTTGGAAGGAATTCCATAAATGTTCAAAAGTAGCTATTCATAAGCAAGAACAGAATAGAAGTAACCTTTTGAGAGATTTAAAAACTCCATTACTTGTACATATTTGTACAATATAGTGCCTGTCACGGATAATGTACAGCAGATTTATCATGCTTTATCGTTTTAAAGAAGAGTCAGCTCTCTGAGTGACATATCCAATAAATTGCAAATAATCAGGATGCTGCTTGATAAAACAATTAGTTTTCTGAAGGCTCTAGCAGTGCTTTCTGAATTCTTATCAGCCCCGGTTTACAGCTGTAACTTCAGGATATAATAGGAGATTGAATCTTATACAGGCAATGAAACAGATGATCAAATTCACAAGGGATTGTATCAGGCTTTTTCCACTACCAAAGAAACATATTAATCCTTGTCACTGTTTTCAGAAACGCTGTGACAGAAATAAACCTGTACTGTAACTTGGCCCTTTTAATGAGCTTCTGGAGTGTGGGCTTTCCACTCAGCACCTGAAAAACACAACAAAACACCTTTTACATTAAAGATGTGAGGTTTGCTGCTGGCTAAATTTGTACACAGAAGTCTATAAACCAGTGCTCAGCCAGCTGGGAAGCAAGAAAGCAAATTCAGATTCTGCCATGAACTTCACAGACCAATTATCTACTTGGAATCATGGGAGTTTAACAAACAAATACCAGCCCCTGCTGAGCCCTTTCAGTGCAGCAGCTTATGGGTGATTCAGTTGCATCAGAGGCTTTTAGACTGATCAATTCTTAATCACAAAGCGCAAAAATTATTCTCAGACTCATGTCAGTTTCTTTGGACACCTTTGTTAACAATCTGCTTCAAATCATTTTTTTAAAGAACTGCAGACACTGTTTTTATTGACTCCCCACTTGTAAAATGTTTATAGCTTGTTAATTTATATTTACCCCTCTACTTTTGCCTGCAAATCAACATCACTTAGCACAGTTTGGTTACACCTTGTCCAAAGGAAATTACAGAAGCCTGCTATGGGGCTAAAATGAAGGAAAGCTGAGGAAAATCAATACACTGATGATTAAACAGATCGTAGCAAATTCACGGCTGTAAGCTACAGCATGGAGACATCAGTATGATGCCTATCTAGCAGTTAATGTGCTTTCAGCCAGTTGAAGAAAATTTTATAATAAGGCAAAATGTAACAGAAAAAATAGAAGCTACTACAGAGCGATGCTTTTTTTACTCAATAGGGATAGTTCTAATAGACGAGTTTTATTTTGCTATTTGACTTCATAGAAGCTATAGAAAATATTTAGATTAAAGGAAAAAAACTATTTTATGAGGAAATTTGCTGTGGAATTTTAAAGAACTATTTGACTTGCAGTATCATTCACATCTGTTGTACAAGCTCTGTATTTACCATTATTTTAAACCGCTCTTTTCCATCAGTGAATTTCTGAATTTCTATTTTAATCTCCCTCCTGCTTTAATTAGAAGACAAAAGGATATAAACATGTTTATAAATAAGAATCCTAACAAGAATGATAATATTTAGTGTAAATTTTATATTGTATAAGAAAGTGATAATAATCTGTCACTACTCAGTTTAAGTATTAGAGAAAATCTGGAATAAAACCAGACAAATGCAGATTTTTGCACATGCAATTTTTGTGTACATTTAATAGCTATGGCTAAGTAATCATGAAATAGATGTGGAAAGAAGAAAACAGTCTTTTGAATGGTAGACAAAGACCAGTATTAGAATACAGCAAGGCTCCTGGGTGAATCCAGGGACATCATATTTGTGGGCACTTCTCATTTATGGACATGAAATGTTTTCTCTGTATCATCCGTTTCAGTGCCTCCAAAGTATGAGGTGAGCCTGTGTAATATTTGTTTGTTTACTGGCCAGTGGCCATGGAAAAGTAGAATGTGTAAAATGGACTTGCAGTTTTAGGACCAATTTCTCCTTATTGATAGAAATAGGCATGCTAAGGAAGAATTAATTACAAGTAGAAGGAACTTAACAGTTCTGACACAAGCTGTTGTAAATCAGCATGCGCCCATTTCAGTGGATTTCAAAGGCTCATGTGAGGATATGGCCCACAGAGCTTGACTCATTCCTTCCTCAATAAGGATAGTGAGGGGCAAAGGTTATTTCTCCCTCTCATGTAGCTGCTGTATCTGTAGAATATGTTCATGACGGTGAAGGAACGCACTTGAGCTACTCCTCAGTTTCCCTTTCCTTCCTGGCAGCTCCCCTCATCAGAGCCTTTCAGCCTTATTCCCCCCCACACGCCGGTGTGCTGCAATCCTGCTAACATCACGTGCAGAAAATCCCAAAGTTGCGTGGGACGTTGGCGTTAGTGTGCTCCCAACTCCACCCACCCTTTTCTCGGTACAACCCACCTCCTTCTAGCACTCTTTGTAGAGTTCACATTGAAGGTTGCCACCTGAGCAAGGTAAAATGATGCTGCAGTTAGGCTTTCTCCTCACTGCACTTTCCTCCATTTATCTAGAATTATGCATGTGTACTCCCTTACCCAGAAATCAGTACAGGAAAATATTTGGGCCTCAGTTCTGAACTCTGTCCTATAGCTAATATAACAATGCTGCCCCTCATAGACCCATACTGCCTTGCATCTGAGGTTTCCATAAAGAACCGTGTTTTTACACTTGAACATAATCTTAAAATTCCTTATTTTAATTAGTATAAACATAATAAAAACAGAGGAAAGTGAAGTACTAAATAGTTTACCTGTGTGCTAAGCTACATTTTGATGTGAACTTATTTATATGATGGACTAAATCCCTTATTTATCTGATAAATTCATTTTTAGCCAGTCCTAAAAAAATGTACAATTTTTCTAAGATGTTCTACAATAAAATGGAGATTTTTGTTTTGGTTCACAATGGGTAAACATATTGTTGCTTTAATAAACAGTATTTAATTAGTCATAAAAATAATAAGCCTCAACTAGTTTTTCTGAAAGATAATGACTTGTAGTCTGTGCTGTCAGCTGGAGAGCTGCAGATTCAGTGCTCTGTTAAGATACTAAAAAAATCCCAGTAAAATGTACACAGAAATATTCTCAATATTAAAAAAAACTATAAATTTATCCACACAGATTTCAAAGAAAAAAGTGTTCTCTGAACTCTGTCTGTGTGACAAATTTCAGTTTGAATGTGTATTTATTACTACTAAGTTAGGAACTTAGTACAAGGATGAAGAAAATTCAAAGAAAATATGGACATAGACATAAAATATGCACATAAAAATACTATAAATATGTTTTGTTAACCTAGGATTTTACATTTCCGCATTTCACATGGCAATCTAGAGTAATAATTTCAATTAAAATGTTGTTAAAAGTTTTAGTGATGTTTTTTGTCAATGAGATCATAAAGATGCAATAGAAAATTACCTTTGAAAAGATTTACTTCTTGTGAAGCAGTTCAGTAGGCTGCTAATTTTACTGAAAGGCAGAGCTTCTCTTGTGTTTTCTCCAGTTATGTATCTAGACCTTTAATGAATAAGATAAAATAACTGATGGTGAGAGGTGCAATAAAACATGTCTACATGATATTGATAGACTAAAAAGTGAAACAATACTTTTGAAAATGTGGGAAAAGATCCATGCCAGAATCCTCTTGGGTTTGCCAGTTTAATTGTGCTCCTGGGTATGTACTTTTCAAGATTTTCTTCAGTTGTGGCATTGAAGGAAAAGTAAAATGAAGTGACAGAACAGATTAGAAGGCGATAATGGAAGGGAAAGTCTGAATAAACCAAGTGTAAACTTTTGATAGGAAACACTTGTGTAAATGCCACTCATTGTGTGATATTTTTTTTCCCTTTGTAACTTCAACACTTTGATGAAGATGACTAATAAATATATTTATTATGCAGTGATCCACATTCAAGAGTAAATATGAATGTGCTATCACAAAATAGACCTTTTTAAGGTGCCAGTTCTTCAATGTTAACGGTAAAATAATAACTTTTTCTATTGAAACTGCACAATAGGTTTATTCTGAAAAAAATATTTTGCTGCCTGTTCGGTTACTTAGGCTAATTTTTATTAAAGTATAATATGTTAATTATGAATGGAATTCTCTTTAATCAGTTACGTGTCTCCTTTATTTAATTATAGTAAGCACACAATTAAAAGGAAAGTGTACTCACAATAAATGTTTAGATTTTTCTGATGACACAAAATCCAAATGCAAAGAAGTATATTATGATGTTTGATAAAACTAGTTACAAGCAATAAAACTATCTGAAAGATCACGGAACAATGTATTTCTTTTAACTTTGTAGAACTGATTAGCTTGCTAAAGAACTGATCATTAAAAGTTTGAATTGTTTCACTGTTAAATCAGATATACTTCTTACAATTTTGCAATACTTCATTTATACATTAATTGTTATGTGGTTATTTGTTAAAGAATTTCAGCACATGTGAAAAGCAAAGTCTCACTAGATGCGGATTTTACACTGCACTAGATCAATCCCAATACCAGTAAATGGATATTATTAAACAGCATGGGGTAGTGCAAACTGGGAAAGAAAACTTGTAGTGTGCTGCCTTTGAGCAGACCTGGCTTGCATGCTGTGACAGGGCAATTGTCGACATGCTTTTTCATGCCAATCTGCAGCTTTTTCAACTCTAGATGCTATGGCAACCAGGGTTTAACAGACTAAGCAGCTAACAAGCTTCCCTGATGGAATTGTCTGGTTGTATGATTGCCTTGTCTTAGTGAAAATATAAAATAGACTGAAGACGCTTGCGGACATTTGTCAAACTGATTATAATTTGGACACTCAGATCATAATTACCCATTATATATTGCATAGTATTGACCAGCAGTGTTTTCCATGCTGTCTGTAGAGAACACGAGTGCATTTCTGTACGCTCTGTCTCCTGCGGAAAGAATGGGTTTGGGTAAATCTGAGCTGGTCAACATGGCAGGTGAGATCATGTGGCCATAGAAAATAAATGCTACTAGCATGGTTTTTTTTTTCCTTTTTCTCTGGGTTTCTGGTAGGTTCTTTTTTAATAAAATAAAGAACACAAAAGTCAATTATAAAGTAACATTTGATTCCTCAGATATGAACATATAGTAACACAAAGAAACTGCATTTTCAGGACACATTTTAAAAAGTCTTGTTGATGTTCATTATCAGGCAGCTGAGTTCTTTTTGTTGGCCCCAAGGAATGATTTGTGTTTCTTACTTGCTTGTTTGCTGGTTTTTAATTTGTTGTCAGAAGAAAAGTGCATTCACCATAAAACATGAGCCTAAGACTGCACGTTTCCCAGCATTTTTTGCAAGCTGAAATCCATGGGATTTGACAGTATTCATTACTTTGCAGGGACTGCTTTATTGTTTTGAATCTGTTTCTGTTGTAACAAAAGCTAAACAGAATGTTTCCCTTTTTGTCCTAATATAGAAACTCAGAAAACTCCCTTTTCTATTAGATTTCTTTCTAACAGATCCTACCCCACATATGTCACTTTGGGATGAATCAGTCTGAATCAGTAGGCTGCAAAATGGACCTATTTGGACTGGTAGGATCCAACTAAGGTTTGAATTCACAAGCAAAGCTTCTTTCGCCTTCAGCAGTTTGACTCTTGCAACTGTATCGCCATAAATGCTCCTGACTAAAGATATCCTCAAGGATCCCATTTTGGGGATACCATCTACTGTAAATATGAGAATCTCTGTGAGGCCAGCAGACATGCAGGTAGTACATGCTTCCCTTTAGGCAGATGAATTTCTTAGGCAGTTGTGCGTAACAGTTGCAGTTGTACCCTGTGGAGCACTGTCCTCAAGACCTCATTAGTTAATGTTACAACAGTTGTTCAGTGTTTCTTCCTTAAAGAAGAAGGTGAATGTCATGCACAGGATACTTGCGATTAGAGAATACTTCTTGTAAATATTCAAAGGGAGTTCATTGTGTTCCCCAGTGAAGAGCAATGTATTTTCTTTAAGTGCGTGAAAAAAATAATAAAAATGTTAAAACTTTTATTTGCTGAGTGTGTAGATTCGTTAGGAGTTCTAAAGCTTGAGATTCTGAATTCACACACTGTTCCTAAATGTTAGTTTCTCCAGTTTGCATTGACATATATGTAAGGACTCATCAGCTCATCTTTAATGGTAAGACCTCCTTAAATGGTTTAGTCTTCATCCAACTTGAGAAATCTCCAAGAAACAGCTTTCCAAATAATTTTAGAGACATCCAGCAAAGGCCAGTATCTTCTTTTAAGACACCGATCTAGATTTCCCCTTTGTTGGCAAGCAACATAATGCCATAGTCTTTAGTTCATTGTATAAAAACTAGATCAGTCCTTGTAATCTCTTCCCCCAAAGAATGACTACATTCATCATAAGGAGGTTGTTTTTTAATCTAAATATTTTAGCTTGAGAAAAACCTTTGGTGTGAAATAAAATTATATTTTTTATCTCTTTTTGCATTGTAGTTTGTACGAATGAGTAAAGAAATTAATATAGTTTTTGGAAAATGAAATTTTAAGGAGTTTTAAAAAAGTTTTTTTGTTGTTAACTAAATAGCAAAAATCCCAGAGTAGAAATAGTCGTGTCCAAATAATTAACTTTGGCTGTGAAAAACAGTCACTCCAATCAGTGGCACTGGTGTTAAGGATGATCTCTAATGATGGAGACTTTATTCCCCTTGCAACTGCCAGGTTCTCTCTGTCAGGCCTGGGAGTCCCATTTCTACACTGCCAGAACTTCAACATTTTTTTTCCCTTGAAGGGGTTTTTGATAATTGCTTCACATGTATAGGGGCTTGCTATTTGACACCACCTGCCTATAGTACAGGCATTAGTCTCTTTTCCACCATCTAACATGCAACATGCACTATTCATACTTTGCTTAAAGTCCACCATGTATAAAACAGCCCTTCAACTCAGCAAAGACAAGTTTAGAGTAACAGTTCCAGATAATCACTGCTCCCATTTCCTGCCAAAAAGCTTGATTTCAAATCAGGGATTACAATTAAAAAGACATGAAGAAAATGTAAAAAGCAAATCAAACAAATCACTGGAGACCTGATTTATACCCTTCTGCTTTGCCTAGACTCTGAAAATTATTTAATTTGGCCTTCTTTTATAAATGTACGCACACAGATTGCAAATGGTTGGTGCTTATCTTTGGCAATTAGACTGTCATAAGACAAAAAAAAACCTTTGTTTTCTTAGATTTTTCTGTACATCCCACTTTAAAACACTATTAAACAGAAAACTGGCATTTCCTAGTCCTGTCAGGATAAACGGAGGTCTGGTAGAATAAATTTTGAACAATGGTAAGTGCAGCTTCACCTTCTTCTAGTGAATTTCTACCTATTTAGTCTTAGAAAGATGTGATGTGGAAATTCTAGTGGAATTTCGCCATTGAAACTCTCACAGTGGCCTGGAAGGAAAAGCTGAAACAGCATCACAGAAATAGAAGGTCCTATAGGCTACTGCTGAGAGTCAGAGTCAGCATTCAAACCGCTGGAGAAGTGAGAAACACATCAGAAAGACATGAGCAAAGGACAAAGGGACTCTCCCAATATCTTTCAATGCCTTCTTTTGACATCAACTGATTTTGGACATTAAAGTTTTTACTCTCGCTAAACTGACACCACTTTAAATTGTTCTGGAAGCATAAAAGAGCCTTAGAGTAAGAGGAAATTGTGTCTGCTACAAGCTTCCTTTACACAAATATGATGATAGAAAGAACTGACCAAAACCTAAACAGAGAAATGTGACATCAAAACATCATAACAAGGACCAGCATATAGCTGTTAAACATGCACACTGCCTTTATTTCTGCAATTAATATAGTATGACTGGCTGAGACAGATTTATTTACTCTGAATCCAACTCTGTTCGAGGACATAGGTTGTTCCTCAGATGTGAACATCAGCTAGCTATTTAACTCGTATACTATATAACTGATATACAAATGAAAAGACTTGCCATTAAGATAGCCTTCAGTAAAAAGCAACAAGGCATATTTTATTTGGATTCTTATTTCTAGAAGAAGAAGTAATATCTTTTATTAGGTAAATTCACAGCTGGGAAGAAAACCCCAGGTTTCTGATGTAGAACTTATCCTTGTAATTCTTTGAATGGTTAACATATAAATGTTAAAAATAATAGGAAAACATTTTAAAGGCTTTGTAAAAATCTTCAAATCTTCAATTAAAACTGTTTGGAAAAAAATCTTTATTCTATCCCAACTACTTTGAATCTCAAGTTATGTACTTTATTCAAAACAACTATTGGAATATATACAGATGACTATAAAATACTTAATAAGAATCAATGTTAATTTATACATAAACATGTATAAATCCTCAAAAACCCTGAAGCAAATCTGAACTTTTAAAATACATTACATTTTAGAAAATATTTGTTATTTTAAATATAAGTATGTATGCATGTATGTATGCATGCATATTAATTCCCCTGTTTTTTCACAGTGTGTAAATAGTTTTTTTGCTTATGGAACTAATGTAACAATGGAACCAAAAGGGTTAACATACATATTTCTTATTTGTGCTACAACTGACAATTCCAAACTGAAAATGGTGCTTTCAAGCAAGTTATTTAATTTCCCCTGTGATGGCCATCATTCTGATTTTCACGTTTTGCCTTATCTGCCTACCCAATGCCTTTACGAATGGCTGTTTCTCAGGCTGGCATTCAAACTAATGTTAATTTTTGTAGGAGAGAGACAGTTTAAGCACCTCTTTTGCTTAAAATGCTTGCCATGTAAATAAATCAGTAGAAATGTAATATGTTCTGTGTATCTTGCAAGAGGGAATCATTCTCTCCCATTACAAGAGAATATTAAAAGACATTCCTGCAAAGTTTCAGCTTCTATAAAACAGTCATTTTCAGGAGCTTGAAGTGGTTGGCTGGAGCAGACATGAATTTGTTTTCTATTTCTAGAATATATTTTATCAACACCTTTTCTCTACAATTTACATTTTTCAAAATGTCACTGTTTCTGTGAGATACTAAGTATGGACCAATTAACTGTTGATGCTTTCTGCCAAGATTAAATGTTGCAGTATAGCATATATACAGGACAGAGTAAATATTCCATGATGGAAATGCAGAAATTGCTAGACTACTGGTGAGTAATACATCTTGAATGTTACCTGAAGACATTAGTCAAATGCTAATTGTTAATGTAGTACTATAATAGAAATAGTTGAGGTTAGGGAGAAAAAAATGCAGGAAATGGAAGCCTAACTTTTCAGTTGTTCTCTTTTCTACGGAAAAATGCAACTTACCTAATGTCCTTTTAAAAAAAAAATTCAGCTAGGAAAATATTTAAATGTGTTTTCTACCATCAGAATGTAGTCAACATACTAAAACTCCTTTACCCCAACCCATTGCACAGATTGAGGAAGATATTGGAAAGAATTAGATCTTCTCCAGACCAACACCGAGACTGCTCCATCCAGGTGAGGCAGTGATGGAAAACAGAAGGGGAATCATGTCAGGTACCTCATCCTTGTCAAAAGGATTCCTCGTCCTTAAAAGGACACCTAGACAGGACAAATAATCCAAAGTCCTGTGGATGATTTCAGTTTTTCCTGCTCACTCTGAGGTAGGGCTTGTGGAAGTTGAGAGCAGCTGGGGCTGAAGGCACTTGCTGGTGGTTCCTCTGCCTCTTGTTCCTTGGTAACCGGTTATGGGTCCAGAAATGACAGGGTCTGGTAGTAACTGAAAATACCACTACCTATCAGTAGCTCTGCCAACCGGCAGAGAATGGTTAGGCAGAAAGTGTGATACCTCCTAAAAATTTTGATCAGTAACTTTTTGATACCATTATTACAATAAATTCTTTTTAATTCCAGAGAAAGCAGTAATACAGCCGTGTACAAACAGATTCTTTTAATTTAGCCAATATAGAACTTACCTCCTTCTCATACAGACCAAATTGTGAATGGACTTGTATTTATTTACCACTGTGCCATACCACTGGGTGATGACAGTCCACAGTAATTTGGAAAAGAGTAAATTGTTATGGAAGCTGCCTTGACTGCCTTATTTTCTTCCATAATGAGGTGATCTATATATATAATATATATTCATCTAAAAAATGTTATTAGAAGTTTAACATGGCATTAAGCTAACAGCTGGGTCTCAGGAACCTCCACATGAAATGGAAAAAGAAGATCACAGATTGCAGTTGCATTTTTTTTTGCGCAGTTGCAGTTTCTGAGGTCTTGGGCTCCTAACAATCACAAGGATGAGACAGAATCATAAGGACAATCTCACTGTGCCATAACTCATGACATGAGTTGGCCACTTCAAAACAGGAGATTCTTTAAAGTGGAGGGATGTTAAGGAATTCAGGTGATGGCATGGTACATGTAATCTTCTTTCCCAAAGGTGTTCATTGAAAGACCACCCCTCAAACAAGCACAATCTCTTCTGAAGATCCTTGTTTTGAGAACAGTTCAGTACAATTCACTATTTCAGACTGCGCCCGATTACTCCAGTTTGGCCTTGTAGACCTATTTGTGGGAGTACACCAGCTCACATAACCTGGTAATCTCACTCACATGAGTAAGTATGACTTTGAAACTTTATCTAATGTGGGTATGACAGCTGTATATAATTGAACTGAAAGAAAAGAGAACTCCACTCTCTCCCACAACATTAGGGACACATTCCGATAGGCTCTACCATACACAAAGAGCTCCATTATGTAAAACATCTGAGGATACATGAGTACTAGTATTCAGGAATTGCCTATCTGCCTCTTCGGAATCAGGGTCACCACTGTGGAGTGGTGACCACCCATTTACTTTGGCCAGTCCTAAGATCGGTCCTATACTTCACTTGGCAGACTTCTTAAGATTATAATGTTCGTGATATTTGGGTAAAGCAGAATTGCCATATTAATTGTTATTTCCACACTGGATAACTGTTTAAACTATTCTCCAAGGTATTACGTGTTCTGAAAGTTAAATCACCAGAATGGTGAAAATAGCTGTGCTGCAATCAGAACTCTTTTCTCCAGTAAAAGGACCTTCTAATACTATTGGGTAATGATGTATACAGCACAGTACATTAATGTTGCTTTAATGTGTTCAAAAGTACAGAAGAATGTAGTAATTAGGCACTAAGGGATTCTTTTTGGTATAGTTTGATGAGATGGTCAATTACCTGTGCTGTATGACAGCAAGTGGTACAATTGGTTTAACTTAATAAGTACATTGATGAAAAAGGCCACTGTGATGTACATTAGTTGCACTGAAAAGGTTCTTTTTAGTTATTACCAAAGTAAAACCTCAAATATCAATTAATTTAATTTGTTTAGAACAGTTTACACTTTACACAACATCAAATCCTTTGGTATCACAGATTGTACTGTACATTAGGTAAATTATAAACATCTAACCAAAAAATGAACATTTGGCCGCAATGGCTACTTAAACAAGATTAAAGGTGACAATTTAACTAGAATTTGCCTTTAACTGAAGCTTTTAAACTAAAATTGATAGAAAACAGTTTTTGAGAAGAAATAATGCATACTGATTTATATAAAATGCTGTTCACCATATTTTCCTTTTTGTATTAGATTTAATGAATAGATATGCCTTTTTTATTTTGTGGTACCCTACCATTAAATGATACCATCATTTTTTTTCTGCCTAAATAAATTCTAATTCTTGTCACCTACTATCTGTACAGGAAGATTTGAGACATTATTCCTAATTGAGATTTTTACTGAATATCTTTTAAAGATAAATTTGTTTTATTCTTTCACCCACTATTTAAAAGGATTTTTCACATTTTTATCTTCCAAAAGAATTGTCAATGAGAAACTAAAACTGCATAGACTATACATTAAAATCACTTTAGTTTTTAAGCTGTCATGAACTGTTTCAAAAAATGCTAAGTTGCTATTGTTTAATGTCTGTCATTTTATAATGCTTTAGAAGTTATCTATCCTGTAAAATTATTAACTGATGCTAAAATTGCCTTGTAAGTATTAGGACAATAGCAATTTTGTAACAGCTGGGACACTGCCAATGTAAGATAAGTACATTTTGCTCTGTAGATTCATAAAGTGCTTTGAAATGGTTTGTAACTGATGGATGGATGCATTTTCTAAGTGTAGAAAGCAATATTTTGTAGCGGGAAATGGCTTGAAAGCTGACACACATGCATGCAAATGCCATTCTCTTCAGTAAGTAATTTGCTTTTTCTTTCAAAAGCATAAATGGCATAGTTAGACACATTATTTTGTATATTGCACATAACAATACAAGATGCACAAAAACAGCAAGTACAAAACATTTCATATTGATAGAGGAACCCATGGCTGTAGTATATGATTAGCATAAATGTATACACACTGAAGAAATGCCTTCAGGATTAAAAAGTAAGGCTGAAAACAGGAAAAGTTCTTCTAACTTCAAGAAATGAAAATATTTAGAATGTACTTTTTATTTTTCATCCTTGTACCTTTTAAAATGAATTAAGCCATGTAGGGCCTGAATCAAATCTTACTTAAGCTCAGTATTCCCACTGAATCCAATGTTGCTGGATTAGGCTCTAACTTTGAAGGCAAATCAGTTAAATAAATCCTTAAAGAGTTTATATTTCAGTGATAAAAAACAGGGAGATACTACTCTGAACTACATATATCACACATAGTATAGGTCCAGTTTGTTTTCTTACAATTTAAGAGCCACTAAAGGATGAAACATTATACTGATTTCTATCATTTGCATTGTAAAACCAACACTGATGCTGAAAACTCTGGCTGGCTTCTGTAATGATCATTCATGTTAAGCTGTTTTTTGAGGTTTTTGCCTTTGGACATTTCCACACATACTCACTTACCAAGCTTGAGGAGTCCCAGCCTCACTGCAACAATGGAGGATAGTACAGCTAAGCATCAACTAAGTATGCAAAGGAATTTCATTCTTAGCCTGGAAATGGTCCCCAGTGAAATCACTGGAATATCAGCTTCAGCAGGTCTACTCAATATGATTAGTGTCAACATGTGGCCTTTTTGTTTAAAGAAAGGAACACTTCTTTCATAGAATCTTGTTAAATTTCTCATTCAACAATTATTGTAATCATGACCTCTATTGTTCATCATTTCCACTAAAATTTCTGCTTCTACATCAGCTTCTTTCTTGAGATATATATTCCCATTAGATACAAAACAGCCATTAATCTTAATGGAAGCTATGCTCAGAAATGGAATGAGAAAGATACCCAGGAGGTTTTGGCATATCTTTAAACTCAGAAACAAAAAAATTGATTTGAGCTAAATTCTGATAATGAATGCACATTGTTGAAGAACTAGAATTTAAAATATATTTACATACTTCCTGAATTTATATTAAGAAGAACTGAAACAACACTCTTCTACTGGATTGTGTGGCAGATTCCATGCTATATCCTTAGAAATGCTGCTCGTTTTGTGAAACTTTAGGAACCAGAGTTGGGTTCACCAACTCACAAAAGCATCTTATTTGACAAATTGGGTCCTATTTTTATGTTCCTTTTTTGTGAATAGATGATGATTTTTTTATGAAGTATATTCTTTTTTACAATACAAAAAACCTTTATTTTTCTTCTGTCTTATAACTTTACATTTAAAATTTCAAAATTTCAACTGCAATGTTTACTATTGGCCACATGGCTTTGTGTCTGTTCCTGGACTTGATGCCTGTAAAAATGCATGAAACAAAATATTGAAAATGAGCTTTTTCATGAGAATAAGCTGTTTTAAAATTTGCTAAATTTGTTTGTTTATGTTTTTGAAATATTTGAACATCTCGTTTGAATTATTTGTCAGATTTTATGATTGCCAAAATTGTAGCCAGCATTACAATACAGCTAAATATGACTGACCCACAATTAAAATATAAAATTCAGTCACAGGAATTCTCCTTCAGAAGATATGGTTACCTTTCATGAATTAAAAATGGAATCGAGGATTAATAATAGGAAATTATTAAAACTATTTTTTTACTGACAATCCTAATTGCAATTCTTTGAAAGTTTGCCTTATAATACCTCTTTATTTTGAAGATTCAGTTTATATATGGGAATGTGAGAAAAACATTTAATCAGAAGCTGGCAAATAGTCAGGAGTGTGGTAAGAATTCGAGGGTAAACAATACTTCTCCATAAAATTGCCAGATTGAAAAGATACTATGACTTGCACTTTCAGGAGATACTTGGACAATTTGCAACTATTTTTAAATGCTTGGTTCTTTTTAGAAAACAGATGTAATACAGAGCCAGAAAAATTATGTTACGAAGAGTAAGTTAGGTGTTTATCCATGTTGTATCTGCCCTAAAGAGAAAAATCAGAACACAGACTATGTTTGTCACCAGATATAATGGCTGTAACACACCAAAACCTTTCATTATTTTTGATAGCCCATAGGTAGAAACTGTGCTTTAGAAGCCAAAAACATTTTTTTAAATCTCTAAAATAAGCAACTTCTGAAATGTCACCAGAGTTGAGCCGAAAATACAACCAATTGAGCCAAAAATAACATGAAGAAAATATTTACATTCACACCATATTGTAACTTGAGTAACATTAGAGTTATCTTGAAAGCAGTATTCAAATAAAATTGATCTACAGTTTTGCTTCACAAAAAAAATTGATTATTTTTGAAAAAATCAAAATGTGTTTTTAGGGAAAAATTGTGTGAGAAAAGACAAATCCAAAGGGGTTTAAAATACTGATTTCAATCATAGAAATTGCATTTTTCAGCTTTATTTCCTTGAAGTGACAGAAAGTGTAGACTGGATATTTAAATTCTTTGGGAAGAAAATGAGAAAAACAAGTCCATTCATATTTTCTCTTCTATATTTCCCCTATGTTTTCTGTAATTGGTGTCACATTTTTCCCTATACTTTTTTTTTACCTTTGTTGAATACAAAAGATCTCCCTGAACTAAGTAAGAAATTAGTGTGATTTCCCCCTTCTGTGGTCTTCTGGAAATGTTTTTGTAGTTGTGTGTGTGTGCGAGCATGTGTGTGTGAGCATGTGAAAATAAGACATTACACAGGACTTTGTATCAATTCTATTTCTAAGTAATGAACATAACAAAGTTCTTAGACACAAACTATTCCTAATGCTAAAACGATTGTGAATAATGAGGAATACATTGACATTTACTTTGAACAAAAAGCTAATATGCACAACTATTTTGAGTATTCTGCCTTCCCAGGGTGTGCATATTGATTGTGTGTATAGTTACTATATGCATGACAGTGGAGAAAATGTATGTATTTGGTTTGAAGATGATGAAACTGCTACCTCACTAAGTAATGCTAACTAGAGGTAGAAATAAAGGGAGTAGCAGACTAGAAACACAAGCAATTCTGTTGCCCCAGTTTTCCATTCAAAACTATTGGAAATTCTCTTGCTTAATCTCATAATCAGTTTGAAAAATCTGTACACTGCACAAATCTTCAGGCTTCTAAATGTTTTTTAAAGCAGCCATGATGTTTTGATTGAAACTCCATTCATATCTTCCTGAGAAAGAAAAAAAAACACATAAAGGAAATAATAGTATAAATAAGTGAGACTTGCTGCTCCTTAGGAAAAAAAAACTGTTTATGAAGAAAATTTTTAGTGAAGCATTTGGCTATGATTTAGGGACCATTTTGAATTCTTCAGTTTGGAGTATTGTGAAGTAGATGAGATCATTTTCTTCAATACAATTTCTGTAATTCCACCTCACTCTTATTTTAGCACATAATTAGGAGTCAAGCATTCTGAGGGAGCAGGTTATACAGAAGTATATTTACAATAGTGGTTTGAATAGGTTTTTATGCACTCTAGCTATCAAGACACAGTAACCTTTAATCATAACAACAAGGATTGAAGTGAGAAGAAAAACTTGGTGATACTCGGTAGAAAACCCTTGCTTGCCACACTCACAAGTCCATCATTCCCCATTTTCTGCTCTCAGGCTGTGACTCAGCAGCCAGTATTATGAAACTGAGATGAAATAGTAAGCTAGTTGTCTATAAGTCATTTCTGCAAAAATGTTTTATTTTCAAAATGCAGTGGTCCTGGAAACAAAAAGCTTTGCTTCTAGTGAATCATTGGCAGGTACTTTTCACATGGTTAAATTATACAATAGATGAAGTTCTGGTAGGTTCCTCTTACATCCTCATATTGTATTTTATAAAATTTTGCACATGAAATTTTTTATCAACTGTTTTTTTAAGTACTTTATATATACTAAGGAATTAAGTCTGAATATTCTCCAAAGAGGTCAGTGTCTGATGTCATCCTCTTTTACAAGATAGAGAAGCTCACAGACAGAGGTTAAGTGCTGACGATTTAAGCACCTTCCGCAGAGTGTTGAATCCCCTTAACTTCTATTAATTCACAAATACATTAACATAAAGAAGGACTGAGATTATCTAAATAGTACAACTAATATTCAGTCTTCACAAGACTGAGTCTTACTCAGGCTGAAACAAGACATCAGTGATATAATCTTGGTATTGAACTGTTTAAAAAAAGTAACTTTATTATTTCACCATTCCAAACAGCTAGATGCTTGAGGTAACAGGAAACGTGTTGTCCTTCACAGTAAGAGAAACATTTCAGAGGCCTGTCTGAGATTCCTCTAACTTAAAATTATCTGCAGCACATGCTCTTTCACATGGCCATAGCCATAGTCCGAGGCAGTAGGTCACCTGGGGAGTAGTTTAGTAGATACGAAGAAACAAAATAGAATGATTAATGTCATGATTTTTCTGATCTCTGTAGGAAAATCTTGTGCTTTCGGTACAAAAATTTTCCTTCCTTTCTTCTTCTTCTTCTCTATCATCTAATCTCTCTGGTGTCTTCTCTTTTGCCCTTGTTCCTTTTAAATGTGTTCATTTACTCTTGACTCTGTGTTCAGTTATTTTCCTTTTAGCCTGCTAAAACAAGTGTGTTCTTATTTTTATCCAAAGATATGTACTTTAGATGCATCCAATAGATACTTCATTGGTAAATTCCAGAACTTTTCATTTCAGGCTGCTGTATTTCCCTGAAATGTACAGGTAGAATCATTTAACAAATTATGAAATGGGGAGGAGATAAAAATATTTTTAGGTAAGATAAATAATAAAAAAATCTATATTAACATGAGGTTAAGGTTAATATAAGTATCTGTATATTACATCCTTCTACATTACTGAGTTCTGCTTTGGAATAAATAACAAATATTCATTCTTGTAAAAGAAGAAATAACCTTAAATCTGGTACTCTTGTACTGGTGAAAGCCCTAAGATATTTCACTGTATCTGACAGAGCTATAATAAATAGTGGAGTAACTTTACAGAGCTGTGATTGAGGATATGCCATGGTCTCAGATGTTCCTATGATGAAAGAAGCTGAACAAAGTAAAGGGATTCCATATACCTCATTTCATCACTGAAATGTACGGTTTGTGTCAGTAAAAAGAGACACATGGGTCTTCCTATCCTGAAGATTGTCAGTTATTAGTTGGAAAAGAAGAGTAATCTGGGGATTTCATGGTAAGGAAGTGTAACTATTGTGTTAGATGCCACCATGTGCAAAAAATGTCAAGTAGAGTTCTTGCAGAGTAGGCTGATTGACTGCTGGGCAGTGAAGCTTAATTCCAGTATGCTTAAGAGGCAAATGAGGAGTATGTATATTCTGGACAGTTAGGAAAATCACTCACAGAAGGCAGAATTCGGGATGTATGGCTGTGTATTTTAATTACAGTTTTAAAAACTATCATTACCAAATACTTTCCGTTCACTTTCTGCAAATTAGACTTCTGAGTTGCTGCACCTGACATCATGAAAAAGGAAAAAAAATTCACTAGGAAATGTTTGTTTGATAACTAAATTTCTTCATTTTTTTTGCTGGTTTGTTTCTTATGTTTTTATTTTTTTTCCTGAGATTCAATGATGTTTTACATATCTATACTCATAAGAAAGTTTGCAGTTGGGATGCTACTGCTAAAGGCAGAATAAAGGCTACTGTGTGACTGTTAAATTCTCCTCCTCTTTTCTGTAGCATTATGGCCATCTATACATAGGGTAAGTGAGAAAAAACACAGCTATAAGTCCAAAGTTTTGACAATTTTATTGAATGGTGGTTACAGTAACTAGAGCGTGTGATTTTAAGGCTGCTCTCCTTCTACACTCCTAGTCCAACATCCCTTGAAGAACATAGCACCCTAGCTACCATTTCCAGCTAACATTCTCCTCCTATCCATCTCATTAAACCATTAGCATTGTAAAAGCCAACACATAAAAAGTTTCTGATTTTTCATACATCACAGGCAGCAGTTTAATTGAGTCTTATGGTCATAGACTCTCTTGGTTATGTAACTTGAGCTAATAGTTAATATTATCTAAATCTTTTCCTAATTATGCTACTGGAACTAGTTGTTCCTCCACCACCCATATAGTCTTCCTCCCACACACTACTTCCATTCAGTTCTACTGACAGTCAGATTGCATGTACCCCTATACACAATATTTTCCTTTTCCAGGTTTCTGTGCCTGACACATATCCTGCTTCTCAAGGACAGAAAGAAGAGGAAGTCTGAATCTCTCAGAGTGATAGAGATCTCTGGATCCCAATTCCTATAGGGAACAGAAAGTCGTACTTATATAGTGAGGGGGAAGTGCTTCACTTCTCTGTATAGTTTAACTCCTTTATATGCAAATATATATTTGTGTATATATATGTATAAAATGTTTGTTTCTAAGCTCAGTTCCTCAGTACTGAGGAACTTAAATCCTTTGTGGTTCTTTCAGCATCCAGCTTAGAATTCCCAAGGGTGCAGAGAAACAAAGGCAGTTATACCGGCTAGGTCAGGATCAAGGAGAATTGCATGTCCTTTAGAAGTGCCCAGTTTGTATACTAGGCAGTCTTTCAGCTACTCAGCCCGTGGTGCACAATATATCTTTCTGCTACATGAACTATTATGTTCATGTCCATCTTGAGAACAAAATTCTTTTTTCTGAATATCATTTTCAATTTTGCTTCCCCAAAGGCACAGTGAATAAGATCCACTCACTAAATAATTGCATGACTAAAAGTATTTGGGTGTGATCAGACCCATAGCTGGATCTTTGTTTTGTGCAGAAAAACATTGATACAATCTGCTGATCCTATGAAAAGTTGAGGTGAGGGGGAGCGAGCTGAGAGGAGATTGCTTTATTCATGTGTTCTCAAATTTTGAATAGGAACCCACATGAGGATACCAAGCTGTAAGGCAATCCAGTATAGCATGAGAATTTTAGAGCAGTTAAAAAGTCAACCTTTTAAAAAGACTAAGTTCTCAACATTAACTATAATAGAGATAGTGTTCTGTTATTACAATGCAGGCCAGACTAGGCCACATAAGTTGGTATAAGAAATCCAAGGAAGCAACACTGTACCAGACTTTGTGTAGCAGCAGGTGAAAGATTATTATAAAGCAATTTTCATGATATTTATTATAGACCTCTAAAGTAAAAAATGAACAAAGGATAGAAAAGGGCATTACAACAGGTTGTATATTGTAGGTTGCTGTGTTTTCAGCTGCAAAGAACCTGATAATGAAGTCAGCTGAACAAGAGCATAAAGGTCCCACACTGACAGGAAAAAGACATCCCCAAGGAAAAGTCAAAAGAGACGTTTTAACAATCACTACAAGTACAGTAACATGGTCTAGATGGTTACTAGTGACACTGAAGAAAATAATCAAGTGAGCAAAAGTAAAGTTTAAGCTCCAAATATAGGTTCCTGGTGTCTGAAAGGGAAAATAAGTAGAGAATTTAAGTTTAGGATTCTGAGAGAGTAATAGGGATTATCAGAAAGCACATGCTTTACCAAATTACAGCATGCTGACACAAACAACAACAGAGAGACATAAAGACGTTTTTATCTGGTTCTAAATTATTTTAGTAGTTACAGGAGTGGGGGGAACAGTCTGGTAGCTGCCACAGGGAGAGCAACTACAACAGTTCTGGATTAAATTTGTGTTGTACTGTCATTATAGATATCATTTGCACACAGATAAAGTCAGCATTTTATAAAAGTAAAATTATACAAGCCTGAGACCAACACCTGCAAATTCTTCCTTAGGAGACTTACTCAGGTGAGTAATCCTTTTGAATCAGTGTCTTGAATGAGACTAGAGGATGAGGGCTTCTGTGTCCAGTTGAGAATGTGGACTACCTGGAATTTAAAGCAGGACTTTAGCAGTGATTCTTAAAAAAGTTTTGCTTTGGGCTCTTGAAGCCATGAAAATCAAACTTTTTTTTTTAATCAGAAGTGCCCCTTCTTTGCTTTCTCTCTTAAAGAGAAATATGCTGCTTTTTGAAAAGATACAGTAAACTTTATACACTCTTGAGGTAACTCCAAAATTCATCTTTAGATGAAATTGTTTGGTATATGACACAGCCATGCCATGTCTAAAGAGATCTTGTTTATTACAAAAATCTCATTTTCATTGTCCTCATTCATCTCCTTCATTCATCTTATTTTCTCTCTGCCAACTACAGATTCAGCACACTGTATGTTGCATATATACGTATTACTGTATACAATGGTCCAGTCATTACCTGCTTCATTATTATGTAGGTGATGCCTATTTTATCAGGCATATAATCTATTCCCATGTGCCACTGAATCTTAGAAGGTTCCGCTGAGAGTTAACTTACCTCTCTGTCATCTGAGAAATCATTTGCTGCTTTCAGTCACCACCAGCCTCCAAGCTCTTTTTTGCTGCATATATCTAACGTAGCCACAGGTCTTCCTTATTACTGTCAGAAGCACCTTTACCTGACTTTTTCATATGTATGGCACTATACTTAGAAGACTGAAGTGAAATAGTGTCTCCTGGTAGGAACAATACATGGTGGTGCCACATGTGATGGGCATGCTCTGAGCTCACCTCATGCTAAATGAAGAGTTTAGGCATCTAACAAAATGCCAGTTTAGATGTTCTTGTAAAACACAGGGGCTGGCAGTGCTAAAGCTTTTATGGAATAGTTTCATGGGCTCTCACTCAGAACCCATCTGACAGAAGCAGCCTGTTCCACTTTCTAGCCAAGTATAAAACAGTGGCAGGGAGACTATCACTTTATACCCTTCTTGATGAACCTAGGCCATGATGTAGAGATAAGCTGTGC
Organism: Apteryx mantelli; assembly: GCF_036417845.1. Taxonomy (NCBI): domain Eukaryota; kingdom Metazoa; phylum Chordata; class Aves; order Apterygiformes; family Apterygidae; genus Apteryx; species Apteryx mantelli. Next base: position 58,559,909 of record NC_089981.1, read on the forward strand.
CACTACAAAGAGATGAAAGATTCCTGGTGCCAGGAAAGAAGAAGGAGGGAATGTGATTGTATAGTGTCTGAGTGGGCATACTGGTTTTGGATTTCTGATGCCAGGTTTCTAATTTCTTATTCAATGATACAACTAAAATAGAGAAGCTAGGTAATGGTTACCAGAATTTAAGATTTCCCTTTCTAGGAAAATACCTACTGACTGGGTTACAAAATTATGCACTCTGTGGCTTCAGAAATCTTGCATTCCTTTGTATATGGTGCACATTTGGTATCAAGAGTTCGACTCACACCAGAATAAGAAGGGCAATTTAGCAAAGTCTCCCACTTTTTACACAGGTGCTGCTCTAGCACTGTTGTTAGGCATTTATACAATCGCAGGTTGAGATCACTTTTTTCTCACACCTATTTTAAAAGCTAAGAGTTGCATTGCTCAGTTCTTTCAGAGATCTACATCTCTTCTATCTCAGTTCTATCACTAGGTAAAGACTGTATGGATATGGGTGGAAGGTGTCTGCCTGAGGTATTGAGTTAGTTAACTCTCCCATCTGGAGAGGGACAGCAGCTCAAAGACAACCTCATATTGAGTGTTTCATATTTGCTAGTTTTTCAGAATTTCTACACTCCTAAAGAATGATAGGTAATTAAAAAAATCCACCTGTATTGTCCTATTTTACCAAGAAATACAATCACTTTTATAATTTTTGTTAACCTTTCATGTTTTAGATTCTCTCCATGCCTAAGGGGAAAACATTTTTATTCTGTTAATAGTAGAAGTTTTATAGATATTTTTGACATAAAAAAATCACTCATGGGATTTGACTTCAGTGCTAGGAAAATGCTGCAAACTACTTCATAATTGGATACCTTTGAGTGGGAGTTTGAAACAATCACTTTTTTTATTTTCATTTTGTAAAATTTTACTTCTCAAGCTAAACAAAAGTCGTATGTGTGAAGCCCACACACTACATTTACCGAGAGGATGAATTCTGACTGTTTAACAGGCTATGGTGCCACATTCAAAAACAGGAAGCAACTTAAGTGTATGCAAGCTCGAGAGCCTTCAGAAAAAAGATAATAACCTTTTAGTCATTTTTTAGCAAGACAGTCCACTGCTTAGTCATCCTTATTCATTACACAAGCATCTGGTCCTGAGGCAAAAGCCTCACTTAGCTAAAGTCGATTGCAAAACTCCTACCTACTTCAATGAAATGGGGATAACACCTCTGGAGCCTTGTTCATTAAATTCGTTTTTTCAAAAATAATTATTTTTCTGTGAAATTCATCCAAAAAGACAGGTAATCGCTTTTCTGAGTGGTGGAGTTTTAAGTTTCAAGGCTGCATATCATACAAAAACTTGAAACTTCTATGTGAAATAAGTGATTATATAGTTTGGCATAATTGCAATATGTCACAAAAAGACAAGCTGTTAAAAATTGCATTAGAGCTGGCAAAGTGAACACCTCTGAAGTACAACCAAAATGGTGTCACGCTTGCAACAGCAACACATATGTTCCAGAACATAGATTGCATCAGAAAAAATAAATGGAGTTTCTTTGTCAAAGAAAGAAATCATCTGACATTCTAACTAAACACAGCAAAAGCTGTCTTTATTAAGCATTGGGTGTGGCATTTGTATTGAGTACATTCAGGAGAGGAGAGTTTAAGGTGACAGCTCAAAAGGAAAAAGAGAAAAACAGTAGGAAGCAGTAACAATACCTGGTACTGATTTTGGACAGCAGCTGCTGCTACTACTGCTCTTAGCTCAATGGTCAGCACAGCTGTAGCTACCTACCCCTGTGCCTCCCCCATTTTGAAAATTTTTCCAGAGGGCATCAGGCTTTCAGCAACATGGTCCTGAGCTGTTGCCATTCTTCAACTACTGCTTCCACTGTAACAACTGGTATCGCTGAAACTCCTGATTTTAATATTACCTTTAATCCAATAAAATTCCTGACCTTCACTGAACAAAATTAACCTTAAGATTGACTAGTCTTTCCTGGAGTTATGGTTTTACCAATAACTCTAAATATATCTGTGGTCTCAAATTCTTTCATGACCAGTTCTTAACCGAGGGCTACATTAAGACCTTACTGTCTATAGGTAGATACGTACCAGCTGACTCCCTCAGTGAAGAAAGCCGGTCATATTCAACTTCTGCTTTCTGAGGCATCGTGTGTACAGCAATTGCATGTCCTGTTCCGTGTGTCTTGCTTGCAAGCTTCCAAAAGTATCCTTGATGGCCTTGCAGGTTTCCACATTTGTCTGTCTCACAAAATGCCACAACACTTAGAGGTGCCTAAGGAAAGCTACATCTAGAAGGATGCAAAATAGCCCTCTCATTTCCTAATTACTGTTTGCTACCTGCACTGTCTTGAGTGCTCAGAAGCAACCTACAGCAAGCACTGAAGAAACCCGGTTATTAGTCAACACATTCAGACATGTATGTGTCAACTCTGGTTACTGTAAACAATACATAAGTGTTTTAGCATTTCAGATAGCACATCATATTGGCTCACTTCTAACACTGGCTGAGAAACAGCATGACAGGAAGCCACTGCAAAGTGGCTTACACACCACAGCTACTCTCAAACGGATTCTCCAATTTGCAGGGCCAGGGGCACTTGAAGAAGCTTAAAGCTTTTGATCCATCTGACCAGGCTGTAAAGAAAGCAGAGCACTGTCTCATACAAAAAAGATAGACTAGCTTCTTTCTTCTCTCCTCCCCTACCCGTTTTTCCTGTGGTTTAAGTTACAGGTCTCAAAAGCTGTCATTACCAGCAGTTGGTCTTAGAACTCTCCCCCCAACAAACAGTTCCCTTGGGACCAAGCCTGCAAAATGTAGACATCCAGTACAAAATCACACATTCTTTAAAGCCTGTTACCATGCTTTCTTTGCCTCCACAGACACTTCTTGTGGAGAAACACCAGTCTGCTGTGAAGGTGTTATCCAGGCAGTGAAGTTTTGCTTGCAGGAGCTGTTTCTTTTTCCTTTGTGGCTTTCTTCTTAGTCTATTTTCTTCTGTTTGGCTGTGCATTCATCCTAGCCATATTTTGGTGGGTTTATCCCTGCAAATTTTTGTCTTCTGATCTTATCGATATCGCTGTCTCTTCTCCCCAGAGACATTTGATAGTAGATCTCTGAACAGCTTGCTCCTCCATTACCCAGGCCATCCGTGGAGCTGACAACATAAAGAGCATCAGAGGCTATCCTCTTGAACACATATATACACAAGCCCACACATCTTCAAAAGTGGGTACGGGTTCCTTTTATCATCAAGAGTATAGGCAGGTCAGTCTACATTAAATGGCAGCTACATTTATATAAATAATACTCTCTAGAGTGGTTGTTCACAGTCTGTTGTCTTCAGGTGATGGACATCTATGAAGTAAATGGTCTGAAACAATCTCATATATTTAGAATATCCTCAGTTACAAACCTGACAATGTGGTTAGTGCTGGGCCACAAGAAATATAGAGTAAACATTGGACAGTTGCTCCAAGAGGTTGATTGAATTCTACTGTATACAACATCCTACATCTGCCTACTACTCTTAAAGTAAAAGAGATATTTTTAAATTTATACACTGTATAAATTTATAAATGTATAACTCTTTCCCTGATGAAATCGCATTCAAGTCCTGAATTGAATTTAGTAATTAACTGGGATGAATTAATTCAATTGAGTAATGTCTTGTGTGAAAACCATTCACTTTAGTCCTAACTGCATCTCCTTTTGAAGCTAAGATAGAAAGCATTTAGAAACAAAATCAGATCTTCATAAGAGTGCTTCTTCAGATAATAGTTAAAGCTTCCAAATTCATTAAGTTGCCTGGCATTTCCACTATACATTTGAGAATTGCTTTTGCCCAGCTTTATGATGTTAAAAAATGGCTGTATGAATCAAATTCTGTGAAAGATAAGTAACTTTGCAACTGCTCCATATTTGTGACAATACATTTGTGATTTCAACAGCTAACACCTTTCTACTTCCCACTGCAACCTCAGAACACATTGTTTGCACATAAATAAATGGCTGTTCATTTAGAAAGAAACTGCTTCATAAAGGATCTGTGACTTTATAGTAATATTGTCTCAGGTTGCAGGATGTAGCCAACACATTTTACTAGCAGTTCCTGTTTGGCTATGGGCTAGAAAGGTAATATGGAGTTTGGTTCCCAAACAAGCAGGTAAACGGAATAAACAGAACACTGTCATGCACAATATGCTGGCTGAAGACTGAAGTGCATTGTCAGTCATTCCTATCACAGTATGTACCTCAAACAAAGTGCAGTAGGTAATCAGAAACATTACAGAATCATAGGCAATGGGTAGGAAACATACCAGGAGCGCAGAGAGAAGGAATTGAAATCAAGGCAATGTGTACACCTGTCCAACCAAGTGTTCAGCCTCCTAACTTCCCATGACATCAATAAGTTGAATATGAGCCTGAAAAGAGTTTGGTTCTTACACATTTTATTGAATCTACCCAACAAAAGAGTGGTAGTTCTTCAGTGATCTTTAGAGGACCATTTCTGCCTTACAAGTTGTCTACAAGGAGAACAAATTTTTTTTGCCAAAATAAAATGTTTTACTCTACATTTTTGTCTGTACTTGGCTCCTTAGAAAAGAGAGGAGACATTTTTGGCATATACAGTAAGTTCCTTCTATTTGCTCTATCGCCATGTTCTTTTCTAACTTTAATTTATATTATTTTTTCCTTTCAGCAATAATTACTTACAGCACAGACCTAAATAAACCCAAAGAATCTCTGTGAGGTACATCATTCCATACTTTCCAACTTTCAAATCAATTTCTTTTAGTCTTAAATGGACATTGCTTTCATTATGCTGTATGTTTTTCTCTGTTTGATTAAGATGAGCAAAATGCTGTTCTATAAGGCTTCATATCAAGGAAGTATCTACAAAGGCCCCAGTCCTTCAAACAGATCTTTCCTTCTGCCTGATTCAAGTTTACATGCGCTGTAGTACGCTGATGTCTTCTTTGACTTGTCATCTGATAATTAGTAAAAATTGGCAATTTAAATGATTAATTTTTGTTTTCCATAAAATAATGCTCTTTTAGAACATTTATACACAGTGTTTTTGTAGGGGTCAGTTCAGCCTGAAATAGTACCTTCCAAGAGTGCCTCCAGAATGTAATGTGAACAAGTTAGGCCTTCATTTTTCTAGATTGAGCTATTTTGTTTGAAAACATCTTCCAAGATGGACCTTGGATTACAATTGCAGTCTCCTTAACACCTGATGTTTGCTAGTAGGAAGTCTGCTAAAGGAATCATTCCTTCTTGTTATCACTTTAGGGAAAGAATTAAGATAGATAAGATAAGATAATAACATGCATTCTAATGTCTTATTTCCATCCACATAGTAACTGTAATTGACATAAGGAAGCCTGCTAACCATAGGAGAGATTATTCAAGAAAAATTTAAGGGAGTAATTTAAAAATGTATCACTTCATATATTTTGAATGTGTGCTTATGTGTATCTGAACAGTTCACATTCACAAAACCCACACAATCCTATCAGGTCAGTGGCAGCTCTTCTCTGCTAGAACCTCACACTGGAATCTCAGGAGAAAACTTCCTTATCTCATGTAAGGCCATTTGGTGGTGAGGAAAAGAGTCTGTTCCATCCCACGGCTTTTCAGTAATGCTAATAACTTTCCCTATAAAGTTTGTTCCTTGCATACTGTAAGACCATCATTCAACACCACTGCTTGATTACAATGGAAACAATTTGGATCTTAAGCGCTTATCATTATTTATTAGCTATAAATAATTTAAAACAATGAGCTATAAACCTGGCTGTGATTGTGGGTTTCCCTTTCTGGTTTATTCCAATGACTGTATCAATTTCAAGTTTATTGCTTTTGCTGTATCTGAAGCTGATTGGATTGAGTATGGTGCTATTTGGAGAATTAGTCTCTCAAAATCTGGAACAAAGAGATGATAAAAAAAATTAATGTGCCCACACTGCCTAGAATCAATAGGAGTTTTGTCATGACTTCAGTATTAAATAAATTAGTAAGTTATTATTTATTTCAGAAGTAAATATAATTTTATAAACGAATTACATTCAGTGGACACAGAAAGAATTCAAGCTTGTGAGCTGTCTGGAGTAGGGAACTCCTGATTTTTTTCACAGGTATTTGGAACATTTTAAGCAGTACTATAAACACATATAGCTGTTTTCTGTAAGACTCTACAAGACATGCTCTCTCTACAAGCAGAAGTCAGTGCAGGTGTTCATGATTCTCAGCAGTGTGTCTCAATAGTTCAAAAGATCTGGTTTATTAAAGGATTTCTGCATTCTGACATCTTCCCTGGTTATAAGAAAAAATCTTTTGTTGATGACCTACAATACTTTGTGGAATGTATTTTTAAATCTTTTATAATTTTCTGAACAAGATGTATTGGTCTGACTTCCATCATAGAATTTAAATGATGTGTGCAATCAAAAGAAAAACTGAATGAAACCTACATAGGATAAAACAACTTATTATTATATATATCACAGGCTGAACTGTGCAATACTCATGAAAGTATACCTCATGCCAAATCACCCAGAAATTTTGTCATTTTTTAACTTCCGGTTTGATGTATATAACCATTTGTTAACATTTTTTTTTATACTATATAGAATCTATAAATACAAATACTGTATGTGCTCCATGTTATTCAGACATACAGTTGCTAAATATTGATGTCCTATCACATTAAGTATCTCAAAAAAATTGCAAAGTATGTTAGCACATTCATTTCCATGTCAATTAACAACACAGAACCTTGGCCCCATACTTTTCATAGCTGAAATTATAAATTGCTAATACAGGTAACAGAGTATAATTGGAACATTCCTTGGTGTGAAATGGTGATGTCTTCTTTTTTAGTCCCTTGTACCTGTAAATCATTCCAGATAACACATCTTAAAACTGAAGTGACAGGACTGACGAATGAATTCACACAGACTTAGTGTAACTCTTCACACTATATTCCATTGAGTGTTGCAATATATGTCAATTAATATTGCTTCTTTACCTTAAAATGGTTTGAACACATTTTGTTCCTTCCAAATTATTTTGAGAATTCTGTCATATAATAGAAATAAAAATCTGAGAAGTATCAATTGTCTTCTACACCTTTAGCATCAAATAAAAGCTTACCCATGTGTCAATTTCTGAGATCTTCCAAAATGAAATTTCTATAGTAAGTATGATGAAAAGGACAGTTCAGCTCATGCTAATTTTTCAAGAATTCTGTCATAGCACTTAAAAGGACTTGTTTTTTTTTCTTCTTAGCGTATGTTTGAAGTATTTTATATAATGCTTTCAAATTATTTTATTTTTGTACTTCAAACTGATATTCACCAACTGCTGTAAAAGCCTTGGTAATTCATGCTTTGCTAATCTGAACACTCCATAATTGGCACATAAAAATTCTCAGCAAAGGCTTAATAGCAGACAGTTGCAGTGAGGTCTCTTCTTACTCAGATTCCCTTTTCTTAAAAGATAAACCACAAGAATAGCTGGCAGTATTCTAAAAAGTGTAATTCATGTTATTTAATAATAGCCACTCACAAAAATTAAATGACATTTATGATGCATTATAATTATTTATTTACTTGCTAATTTGCAAGATTCATAAATTTGCTCTTAAAAAGTAATGCAGCCTAAAAGAATGGGCCAGTAAAAGACAGATGGAATATTTAAATTCTATGTAAAACCTTAAAATAGCACTGAAGTAGAACATTATTCTCTGCAAGAGTTATCAGAAGTAGTAACGGTCTACTTCATTAGAAATACACATGAATAAGTAACATTTCGTGCCATAGAGTTACTTGCTCCTAAGATCATCTCAGGCTTTTTCTCCAGTTGTTGTTCTTTGTGAAAACCAATTTTACAACCTCATACATCTTTTCTTTCACAGGCAAGATCACATAATGCAATGCTTAATTATTAGAAATTAATTCTAAGGACAAATAGCTGAGTGGTGAAAAATTTGAAAAGTGATTTGGAATTACAGTAACTGTAGTAATATTTATCTGAGAATATTTAGATACTTCCAAACTACAGTAAGAAAGAGAAAATATCAATAACAAAGGTTTATACAGAGCACCCTCTTTTCAAGAGAAATCAGCAGAGATCCACCCCAAACTATGGGCAGAACCTAGAGACCATAACAGGTAGTATCACTCCTTGGGGCATATGGGCTTGTATGTTAAGCCTCATTGTCCTCACTGTTCATACCTTCACAGTGCTTTTTGAGGTTCCTAGGAGATATATTTGGCTTATAGACTAAACCTTAATGATCTAATATATAGGATAACATAGAGGAAAAACAGCACATTAATTACAGAATACAATTTAATATGAATATATCACACCAGAGAACTGTTTGGATTTCCACATTAGGTAATTTTAAAATATTTTTAACATGTAAAGCATAAACTAAGTGTAAGTTTTTATTTCACTCTTTCTACATTTTTTGATATTTAAAGAACTAAATACTTAAAGAGGAGCACAAACTTTTTTTGTAAAGACCAATTGACAAGTATTTTTGGCCAAGGTTATGTAGTATACAACACATTGATTAAATCCTATCACAAAATGCCATTTCCTGTTTTTAAACTTTGTTAGCATTGCTAATATGTTTATATAAAAATAACAATTTTTTTTCACAAAAGTGCTTCTAATAATTCTATTGACTTACCATTTTTTTTGCAGCTGTCAATGAGACTGGCTTGCACTACCGCTTGGATTTTTCAGGCTCTCACAGATCTAATGATAACCAGAGAGACTAATTTGAGGAACACTTTTAAGTCAGAGGAAACATTTCTAAGTAAGCAATTAATAGAGATTACTCTCTTCCTATAATACAAAGGAGTAATAGAGTATTAACTGTTCTAAAACTCCTTGACATGTTTAAATAACAAATGTTACAGTATGCTGAAAAAGTCTTTAGCAAGTATTTTAAAATGTATTTTTCTTCATTGGTGGCACATGATATATAAAATTACATTAATTATATGCATTTATTTATGTTTTACATGTGGCAGTTTGAAGTGTTACTGTAATTAACACATAAGCCTCAAATTGTTTACATTATGCTTACATTTTTATTCAATTGTTCTTTTTTATAGGTGGTCAGGTATTTTATTTTCTCACATGACAGTAATATGCAATATACAATGCAGATGTATAAATAACCATTTAATTGATCAAATAGTAATGGCTTGAATAATTGTTTAAAGAAAAACATTATGATAGTAAAACAATTCACATGATAATGAATATATAATGTAACGTTAAATGTTAATTTATAGTACTTTGAAACTTTAACAAATGCTATATAAACTGAAATTTCATAGTCACCACAGCTTAACCCCTCATATATTACAATTTTAAGATCACTATATACATCTATGTATATTTAGATCTAGATATAGCTTTTTTAAGACAAACCCTGAAAAATAAGGAAATGAAAAGCTAATACTTGGTAATTTTTTTTACTTCTTCACCTGGAAGTACATACTTTCTGTACACAGCATTATTTCCTTCCTGCTCAAGAGCAGATGACTGTTAATGTGGCATGATAAGTATCTGTGCACAGGATTGCTAAAGGGTCAATGGAAAGCTGGAATCCCTTCAGCAACAGAATCAAGGGTGCAGAAAGTTCTATAATGCTTTTAATTTCGATGACAGATGACTTCTTATCCTATCAAGTCCATATAACACTGACAAAATGGGCTAATATCTACTTCCAGTATCCAATTAACTACAGAACTCTTAGCAAGACAGAGTAATATGTTTACAATGATAGCTCCTTAACTCATTCTTAGAACAGCCTCGATAGTGCTGCCAATCAAAAAAAAAAAAAAAAAAAAAGCCTGCCTTCAGGACAGTTGGGCACCATTTCTAAAGGGACTGAAAGAAAACACTATAAATACTGTCATCGAAATAGATGAGTTCTCTCTACACTCTGTGAGAAGAAAAATATGAAGGAAAAATCTTTGGCGCAGAGTTCATCCGAGATTGGAGTAAGAGTGAACTGGTGTCACTGCGCTTGTGTCTATGACATCTAGTGCTTAGTGGGAAGGAGAGATCACCTTTTGTCAAAACTACAGGACTTTCACCAAGGCTCCTCCGCTCCGCTCAGGAGATGTGGATATACCTCCACAGCACCTTACAGAGACCCCTGATTAGGAATAGGCAGCGCTTTCATTCTTTTCTACAGTGAGTCCACTGTATTTACCCAAACTCTCGTTTGGGGTGGGAGGCACTTAAACCATCTTCCAATGCTTCCAAGAAAGTGATTAAAGATTTCTTCTTAATCTCATTCAATGTATTAATCAGCTTGAATGTATTGCACAAAAATCCCAAGTTTGTCATCACAAACACAGAATACACCATATTATTAATCTGAAAATAAATGAATGTTAAGACTGCCATTAGACACATATACGCTGCAAGGGAGATGACTGTGCTGTGTGTTTCCTGATGTGCTGGAGCCAGACAAAAATTCTGTGCCAATACTTAAGATTTTTGACTATCCTCTTAGTCTAAAATGAAAAGAAGTCTTTTTAATTGGCATTACTGCCTTTTCAAATATTTGAAATGGGAATATACCACACCTTAATTATTATAAATGAAGTTTCTGTTTATAAAGCATATTAATATTTTCCTTTTCTTTTCACTCATTACTTCCTCCTAAATATTTTCCACCTTGAAATTTTGTTCAAGTTATACACTTTAAAATTAGAAGCAATTTTTTGTGTACTTAATGTTCCATATTAAACAAGTGGAATTTAAAATCTCGTTTCCTTGATGTTCTGTTTTATGTTAAACAAATTGAGGATTATACATTGATGGTATAAATATACATATAATCACTTCTTTAATTATGCATATGATTGCTGCCTAACTTCGTAATATATTCCTACAGTTACTGCGGAACTAGAAGATTTTAATTTTCAAACTATTTTTCTCAATATTAATTTTCTTTCATTTCAGAGTGTTCTATTAAGCATATTTAAGAAAAGATCTATAATGCCCTTGACATTTATTTATATGCGTATTCATTGTTTTTTCTGTTTTATTTAATGTTCTTCTAACGACAATTTTTAAGCTGTTTGAAGGATGGAAATGCAACCTGGATCCCTTCTGTTCTGTAGATGCTGACAGAGGGGACTGGAAAGGTCGTAATGATTGTTTCCCTATATCACAATGAAAAGATTTAATACTTTAGAAGTGTATGCCTGAGCAGACGCATACACAACACAATGGTATTACTTTAAGACAATGGTTCAAAAAGTTTGGAAAAAAATATAATAGTTATTAAAACTGTCTTAAACCCAAATGTACAGATATAAATTATATTATATAGCTACTATAATCATAAAAAGTTAACAGACTCCTTCCTCTCCTAGAAGCTTGCAAAAAACGTCATCAGATTCGCAAACATGACAGAGGTCATCACCTAAGGGAACCTGTTCCCATTCCCTTCTTCCATCGGTTCAGAACTGAACTAAATTGTTTTCAATAGGGAAAGCTCACATCATCTAACAACTTTTGGAAACGTGTGTTCAGAATTTCCAAGCATTTGGTATATGGGACATAAGTCAGTCCAGGCACGCCACCCCCAGACTACCCAAAGGCACCCTTCCTCGCCAACCAGCCTCCTCCAATGCAACAAGCACACAACCCCCCAGACAGTAGCCAGACTATTCATTCGAGGGAGGAGGCACCTACTTCCGCAGGCTGGCGGAGCAGCACGGCTGCCTCTCGCACAGGATGCCGCAGTGCCTTTCCACATCACCGTTGCGTCCCCTTCAGCAAACGGCATCCCCGGATGAGCTCTCCTGGTGTAGGACACACACAGCCAAGCCACAGCAAGAGCTCTAACCTGCTGCTGCCCACAATTGCCTATGAGCTTTTCTGTGCTGAAACCCACGCACAAGTGTGCAGTCAGAGTAATCAAGCAATAACCACCCGAACCTGCTGCCGGGTAAGAGCCCTCGCAGAAGCGGTCAGAGGAGACGGTGATGCGTAGTCAGCCCCGTGGGGGAAAAGGGGTGAGATTCTGGCATGTCCCCCCACCTACAGGGCCCATAACAATTGCTTGCCCCTAAGGCTGGTGCAGGCGTCTGCATTCCAGATATGCAGGGCTCCCAGGGACACAGTTTCAGGGCTGATCTGTAAGTAATTTCTTGCAGAGGGTGGAGGAGCTGTGCCAGGCCGGGGACTGGGGCGCTGCCGGCCCGGCCCACATTCCTGCAAGCCATGATGGTAGTGGGCCATGAAGGCTGGCAGGGCTGCGATGGCAGTGGGCCATGAGGGCCATGAGGGCCACGATGGCAGCAGGCCGTGAGGGCCGTGGGGGCCGTGATGGCAGCGGGCCGTGAGGGCTGGCAGGGCCGCGATGGCGGGCAGGGCCTGTGGCGGTCAGCGAGGGGTGTTTCGGGGCCTGCTGCGGTGGCAGGCTGGAGTGCTCCAGCAAGGGAGGAGGCCTTGAAGCAGGAGGTTTGTTTACTGAGCTGAGCTGTGATGTTTCAGTGGGTATTAAGGTAGGCTTAACATGTGGGGAAAAAAAGGAGGCTGATTGTACAGCGGGGAGCAGCTTCTAATCTGAGCCTTTCTGAGAAGGGGGAAAACCTTGAAGAGATGGTGAATCTTAACTGACTGTAGCATAGTTAAAGGTGTGTTTTTGCCTTAAAAAGCTTGCTATAACTATCAGATACCGAGTTGTGCTGCAGTTGTACTATTAGTCAGTCCCAAAAGGACGAGTGGCCAGTTAGTTAGGCAGAGGTATTTTCTTGCTGGCTCATTTTTTCCTCCAAGCCAGAGGGGTGCAGCCGTTGGCTGTGTGGCCGGACCGCAGTCCGGTGGGATGGCCTGGCCCGTGCTGAGCCACTGGGCTGCACTGCTGGGGAGGCAGCACTGCTCCCTTCCCTTCCCCTGCCTGTGTGTTTTCACTGCTCCTGCTTTTGTTGACTGGCATTTCTCTGACCTCTCCCTCAGCCAATCCAGTTCATTAAACCAGCAGTAAACTAACCCACCAAAAAAGCAAATAGCTTTCTCCTGGATTAATGAGTCAGTTTACTGAGGGGTCAGAGAAGTGCCAGAGCTGGAATGCAAGGGAGAGGAGAATGGGACTGCTCCTTTTAGCATCAGAAAGCAGTTAAGTCTGCTCAGTTGCTCATGAAACACACCTCTCAGCTGTAGTGTGACAATACAGACAAGGCCAATCAAAAGGCTAACCCCTGCTGAAAGGGATGTTCCTACTTCCTTCCTCCCCAGTCTCGCTTTGTGCTTCTTCTGGCACTAATACTTATTTAATCCTACCACTAGCTAGTTTGGGGGAGATTATTGCATTCTTTCACTTGTTGGGATGGCTTTCTACCCTACTCCCTGAGGGGTCAGATGGTGTTAGGGAAGTGGTGGGAATGTGTGGCTGGGCTTCCTCTTTTTGTGTCAGCTGGCCTTTAAATTGTCTTAACCATATTGTTAAGCTGCACCCTGCGGTTCCATTGGCTAATTAGCAGGAACAGTTGTACCTTTGAGAAAGGATGAAAGCGAAGTGTGCAGATCGTGCGCATTTAAAGGAATTCTAGTGTGCAGGTATTGACAACTGATGAAGACTTGAATGGTCCTCCAGGCAGGTTGAAGAGTTTAAAGGGAGGAAAAACTCTCACCTGGGTGACTGAAAACTGGTAAAAGGAGGTCATGCAGTAGTAATGACAACTGCTGCAATGGGTGAGAATGGCTTCATTTGCCAGTCAGCAGTAGTGTGGTAGTAATAGCTCATGTAAGAAGTAACAGCTGTCATGGGAGTTTGAGCTATGAAGCCAATCTTACTATGAGTTTGTATGTTTGTACACATGGATGCGGGCCTACAAGAAATCCAGTGACCAGAGTCCCAAATCTTAATGAGTTTCAGCAGTAATAAAACCTGCAAAAATGGGTAATCAGAGAAACTACGATGTCTCACCTATGTTGAAATACTTGTGGCATACAGCACAATAGCTGGGAGCAATCTCTCTAATGTAGAGTTGACTCAAGACTGTTCTTGTGTCAAGACAGCCATGTTTAAATTATTTTAATATAACTGAAGAAAAGCCTCATGCTTTTTGACTGTCTGGCCCTCAGAGATCCAGGCTGCGCCATGGATAGTGTTGAGATTATTATGCTCAAATGATATACCAAATGTGTTGCTCAGAGGCTAATAAATTATTGACAGAAGTTTTCTGTTTTATGGAAGTTACCAGAAAGATGAGGCTGCCACTGAAGCAAGAGGCTGAGAGTATGCCAATGGTAGTGTGGGTTTTTTTGTTCATTTGTTTTTTGTTTGTTTGTTTTGCTTTTTACTGGAGAAAACAATCGTCTTCTAACTGACTCAAGCCTTGTTTTCATAAAGGTAGGGATAAAGTCACAAAACATTGTGTAGTAGTCTTTCCTGGACATGCTTTCTGCTTCTAAGAGCATGTAACTTCTTTTCCCTGAGGACTTTTTCCCCCCCACACTTTGAGCTATCACACAACCCTGACAGTTTGTTTGTCACTAAGCAATTAATGCATCTTTGGACAGGGCAGACTTGTATTCAGCCACTCATCAATAGTGAGCAAACTTATAGGAAAAGGTGTATATAAACATGAACTTGTGAGTTGCTTTTTATGGGAATATCTGAGACATCTCTGCCAATTTTTATAAAATAGTGTTATGAGTGAGTCTGGTGTATAAGAATTCAGATGGGATGCCCTAGTTTATTTTATAGTAAGGCTATAGTTTAGAATATTCAAATTCTTCTCTTGATAAATTACTATGGGACAGAGTAGCTTGCTATAGCTAATCTGTGAGGACTGGCTTTTAAAAGAAGCTCAATTTGGTGAGCAGCTGCTCTGTGAAGAAGCTCCTGACAAAGCATAGAGCCTACTTCTGCTCTTAACAGGCAGTTACCAGGTAAGCCAAGTTGAACGGGCTTTTGAGACCTGTGAACATGCAAACCCTGGAAGAAAGAGGAACTGAATGCTTACTTTGCATTATTTTCTTAGAATCCTGGAAGGGTAAATTCCTGATAACTCTGCAGGACAGACCTACTACTCTGCCTCGTGAAAACAGCCTGGATAACAAAAACTGAAGTAAGTAAACAGGGCCAAGTATGCCTCCAGAGGGTGTTAGAGCATTCTTGTGGTAATATTCATGTATGTTCTTGCTGATTTTGAAAAAGTGTGGGGACGAGGGGAATGTTCTGGGAATAGGTTAATTTACCTTGGGATAAGGTAACACCCATATTGAGGCTTGGTACGCAGAAGAGAATAAAAGCAGAGCTAAAGTGGTCCATCTGGTTGCCACTTTGACATGTGAAATCTTCTGTATAGGTTTAAACTACTAACAGGTTTGAACTCCCCATCCAGATGTGTTGACAGAGCCTAACAAATTGATTATTTTTGCAGTGAAAATTGATTTGAATTCAGCTGATTCTTTTGCAATGATGCTTTCCTTAGGTTGATGCAGTGGTTCTGGGCTGTAAGTACTATTCAGGTAGTGTTGCATGATGAAGAACGAGCAGTGAATGTATGGCATACACACACAGCAATATATGGCAAGTGTTTTTCAGATTTTCTGAGATTGAGCATGATGATAAAATTAAAATATAAAAAACAGAGGTCTGTCCTTTGGTTAGCATGAATATAAGTAATTATAAAGTATGTGAACGTTGTTAGGAAAGCAGTTTTGTCCTCTGCAGAATTAGAATTGTTTTGGAAGCTACTTTTTTGTATGCTTCTTGATCCATGTATAACTTTTCATCTTTTACCTTGAAACTTATGTGGTGTTGGAAAGGTTTGGCTATCAACATAGGGCAATAAATAAGAATGGAGTTGCACTACAGCTATCAAAGTGAAATGTGAAAATGTGAAAGAATGACTAGTGAAAAGATTTCTGAGCTTTCACACCTCTCCCCAAGAAGGCGCATTTGAAACTTTAAAAAGTCCTTAAATGACTTAGAAGTTTCAGTTCTGCTACTTTCTCCTGTGTTTATACTTTGGAGATGGTACCAGGCCCTCTAACAGAAGCATGAGAAGTACACTCAATCCAATCGGAGTAAAGGATGTACTTTATGGCACAAATTGCAGTTTCTGAAATCTGCAAAGGTGGTATGTGCTTTTCATTCATTACTGGGGAGAGGAGATACTGTGTGAACCTTTCTAAGCAATACAGTTAACAATAGGACTAGCAGAATTACAGAAGCAGAAGATGTAAAACTTCTTGCGTCTTCCCCAAACTTCTGTGACATGCACACTGTGAAATGAGTTGTTGGAGTGTATAGTGCTTACCTTGTGTTTCAGCAAAGACTTGACAATTGAAATATATCAAATGGCTTAAAGTGTGCACCTAGTACTTTCATCTGATGACTGTCACTGCTTTCTTTTATTCAGAAGTAAAATATATTACTATTTCTTGGACAGATGATATTTGGTCATTTATTTCAGCACCATTTGGTTTACCTATTATGCTGCTTCCATGAAAACTTACCACATAAATAGTCTGTTTTAAAAAAGAAGGAAAAAGTAACATTGCTATTTTCACAGTAGCAAAGTGTTTGCATACATTATCACTGGGAAAATCCTAGGCAAAATAATTCACATGCTGGAATTTAGAAATCAATAAGGCTGGGGAGAAGAAATCAAAAAAGAGGGACACATGAATGTAGTAAATAATGATAGATGAAAAATAAAATGCATCTTGGTAGATGCATATACCTTTTCTGGAGTTCATATTCAGACTTTGCAAATAATTGATTTTCAGGTTAGTATTCAAAAAGTAAAATTCAAATATATTTTATTCAATAGTCAATGTGATTAGAATTTCCTTTCACAAAAAAAGAAATATAAATGTTTTGGAAAAGCAAGTTAACTGTATTAAGACTTTCAAAATGGTATATTTTGGAGCACTTGCAATATTACCAAAATGAAGGACTTGATTGTGTTAGAGGAAGAGATGCTGTCCCTTCTGCTGGGTAGCCCAGTAATTATATCACTTCTGATGAGGAAACCTCTTAAAATTCCTCTGCTTAAGTGGGTACTGACAGTAGCTCTTGAGAGACACTTGGATTATTTCTTATTTCTGGGCCAGCAAATATTTGCCTACACAACTTCCTGAAGGAAACACTGACAGATGTTCAGGATAGTTCTGTGGTCTGATAACTTTGGTAGTCTTTCCTGTGAGGCCAGTTTTGTTTCAGAATTGCTGCTCTGAACAGAGCAGACTACTTAATTGTGTTTCCCACTTCTTAGGGAAGAACTTGCATGTTGAGGGGGAGAGGGTTTGAAGGGTGGCGTATGAATAGGAATTTTGGTGGGTGCTAAGACAGGCCTATGCACATAATGCATGCCTTACTTGAGACCGAAGTCCAATAAGTTTCAGCTGGTTTTCTTGGAAAGAGTTACTGGCTTTTTTCTGGGGCTTGAAAGCTTGCACAACAATCACACTGCAGAGAGAGTCCCCTAACAGTTTAATTACAAGTTGTGGGGGAGTATCTTTGGGTTGTCTTGAAAATTTATAAAAGACTTCCAGTCTGAAATGAAATAAATTTTTACACATTGGTTTATCACTTTCAAAATACCTTGTCTGGGATTGATCTTTTAAAGATGGATGACTTTATATTTATGTATATGTTTACACATGCATGTGCATGCATGCACATGTGCACGCGTGCTCACACACACACAGAGGTATTAAAGGAAAGAAACTTTTCCAAAGGTATTTTGATGCTTAAGATGTGTGTGGGAAGTGATGTTTGCAAACATTTTTTCACTATCCACAGCTGAATAATTGGTAGGCATTCATGGAAAACATACTTCAATGAATCTGTTTTATCCCCAAAACATATTATCTGAAGAAATTTCCTGACTTCACTATATATAAGAAGCCAGATCCTTACCTGGAATTAACATATGTTCATTATGCTTGTGTATAGATTTTACTTTTATAGTTTTATTTTTATTCTGATGTGTCACATTCTGGGAAGAATATGTGGTTAATTAAGAGTACCTTTGTAGGGTAATTTTGTTTGAGGTGGATACTTAATGCATTGTACTTTTAATCTACTGCATAGGATTCAATTTGTTGTTATTCTAAAGTCAAGTAGCTTCCAGGATATGTATTACATACACTTCTTCTAAAAAGAGGGGATGATTGTTACTCATACAGGCATCATAAATGTTTATATGCAATAAGATTTTTTTTTAATATTTCCACCATTTTAGAATGTTTTCTCTTGTCCTAGAAATTGCAGCAGCTTGTTAATTGCTTATAAAAAATTATGCTAAAGTTCACTTGTGACCAAATTTTCTATCATAATTCTGTAAAATAGTGAGATGTTAACTCACACTTGTATTTACTATTCAATCTTTATTTGCTTGTTTGAAGGAAAAATGACTCTTATCTGTGAACAAATTTACACATATATGTGGCTACTTGAAGTAATCTGAATTGTTTTGTACATAGAAAACAAACAGTGAAGAGTATCAATCTTCATACTTGAATGGCAGTGCTAAAACTATTTGACATTGAAGTGGTCACTTCAACTGAGCCTAAAAAGCTGGTATAAAGGTGTCAATTCAGTCAAACAATCAACTGCTTGCTTAACTTCCCACAAGTGTTAGTAACTTTCTCTGTTCAGCAAATTTGAGCTAAATGGGTGTTTTTAATACCATTTACGACTAGTTATGTTCTAAATAGTCTACAAGCAAAAACAGTTCAGAAATTCTTAGTCACTTGCATGATGAGTTTCTATATGTAAAGATTCTCCTATCAGTGGATGGTAGTTTTGTAAATGTTATGAAAACACAGTATTGCATGAGATTATAAATTACAGTGAAACAAGTTAAATAATTGGTGTATGGTGAATGTAAGATGCATTGAGAAATATCAATACATTCCATACGTCATGTAGTCTAATAAGTTGCATTAGTTTCATCTTGTGAGAGATCACAATGAATATCCTTACACGAGCTTTATTCCCCACAGGCCAGAAATGCTGGAACACTGTTCCATGCCACATCACATGCATCTTTAAAACTCCCAAACCACAACTCAGTTTTCTGGTTTACAAATGCCTACTCCCAAATGGCCGTGGTGGTTTCCCCAGCCAAGGGGCAGTCTAGTTTCCTTGCCCTGCCCATCTGTCCCTATTCTCCTGTGCTGTATAAGCCTGCTGCTTTCCTGGGATCAGATCCTGCAATGCAGGGAGGGGAGGGAGTATACAGCATGGGCCTGTTCAGAAAGCAGATAGAATTAAAAACACAACCAACAACATAAAGCAGCTAAGAAAAGCCCTGGAAGAATAAATCACTGCTTTTAGGGTCTGGGGAAACAATGTCCTGTACATTATTACCTCAGGGTTAAAGGCTTTGTGTTTTTTGCCCTTTGCCATGAAGTTCAGAGCTTGCAGACTGCAGGAGTTCTTGCTCTACTCAGAGTGTTGAGCTTGAATGCCTGGAAGCCTCCAGAGATCTGTCCTAAGTAAAAATCCTTGCTTTCCCAGAGAAGTCTGGAAAAAAGGTTGCAGTTTTGAAAGGAGGCAATCAAGATTTTTAGACTCTCCCTGCAGAGTTAAGGAACTCAGAAAGCAAGCTTCTTTTTTTATGGAAAAACTAATCCAAATGTTTTCATTTTTCTTAAACAGAAAGTGTTAAGAATTTTCTGCAGGAAATTCCCAAATCTTTTTTCCTGATTAGTAATGAAAAAATATTGAGAATTTCTCAGTGATCCTAGGTCTGGGTGTGCACTCCAGCCATATCTCATCTCCAAATCTGGACAAGAACGAGGATGAATCTGACTGGTTTCTAACTCCCCTTCTCCTCCCATAAACTGATTTGCAAGGCCTCTAGTCTCGTGGGACAACCCTGTATCTCCTAGTATTTACCAATAAGGAAAGATTTGACAGGAAAAATCAGAAGACCTAATGGTATCAAAATTCCCTAATGTTTCAACTACATGTTTCTTAAACTCTTGGTGATGAAAAGTTTCACAGCAGGGCTGTGAGATGCTTTAGAAAACTTAAAAATACTTGAGCTTCAAAAATTTGAGAAATGCCATTTCATTTATGGTAAGGTGTGTTAAATGAAGTTTCTTCTATTCTAAAGAATATTTTGTTTGTAAGAATGCAACACAATGTTGGTATATCTAAAAATTAACATTTGACTGTAATGTCCCATTTGTGCTATTTTTAATATTTTTATCGAAAAAGCTGTTTAATTTTTACTGAAGGATTAGCTGTATTTTAAACAAGAGTTCTAAATTTAAATGAACAATAGATTGGTTGAGTTTCTGCTTTTTTTAAAAAACCCCCACAACTACAAAGACTCTATTGTGTCCTTTTTTCCACACTGGTCTTTCTCAATATATAAAATGAAAAACTAGAGGTCTAAATCATTGCTAAAAAGCCCTCAGTTTTAGGCCCGCGTTTTAGCGGATGAACCTAATGGTGTAATGGTTTGCATGACTTGTTTGCTGAAACACAGGAGGCTTGATTTTGTGTTACAGGTGTAAGCTCTCTGTGCCAAGAAAGAGTGTGTATGAGCTAATCTGTCAGTGCTGTCTATTCCCTCAGAACTATTTAGACGATTCTGCTGGGTACACCTTTGAGTGCCATTTCTGTAAATATGTAAATAGGTAATGTCAGTAGATGGTGCTCAAGAGTACATAGCCTAGTTCCTAGGATTTTGTAAAGCTAGTTTAACTTCTGCTGTGCGCAGAAAATGGCTTCCTCTGTGCAGTACTCTCAGAAATGTTCACAGGTTTGTTTTACTTATTTGAGAAATTCGATTCTTACGAAGTGTGGCTTCTGGTTTTAAGGGCTTTTTGCTAAATGCTTCTATTGTAATGGGGTTGTAAGTCCCTTTTGCTTATTGTGTGCTGTGTCTAAAATGCACCCCTAAATTTGTAGCTATAGCCATAATACTTACCCCAAGTTTCATTGAATCTGATCAGGTGCTTTGTATTAATTGAAATGAAATTTTTAGCATAAAATCAATACTAAATATAATTGGCTTTGTTTTTTGCCTTGAGGCCTCCTGTTCACAGTTGTGGTGAGAGGTACCTAATTAACAACTTACTACACTTCAGAAACATATTTCCACAATGTTAGAAATGAGTATAAGAAACGCTAAAGAAGAATATTCCTAAAGAGCCTATTAATGGGGTAAAAATGAAGATAAGGGACTTTGAACGCATATGGAAAGAAGAGGTATAAATATTTGATAAATACTCTTTCCTCTACAGTACACTTAAAAAAATTTGTATTAAACATTTCAAAAAATGTATTAATGGAGAACATTTTGTTGAAAATAGCATTTTTTTAAATGAAACCTGATGTTACTAGGCTGGTTTAAGTATTAGCTAGTATTAGCTAAGTCTTTCCATCTGTTCTGCCGTATAGAATTAATACACAAATACAGTATTTCACACTCCAGTCAGACTGTAGTTTAATAAGAGGCAAACCCATTTGTCCTTTTAAAATCTGTGGCAATATTCTCACTGACTTCAGGGGCAGTATCTGCCCTCTGGCCCTATTTAGGTACCAGGCATTAAATTAGACATATTGTCTGAGGTGATCTATGCTATGAATGAGATGAAAATTAAACTGAACCAAGTTCTTTCACAATTTAAAGTTCTAACTGTATGCTTGCATGTGTCTGATTGTCATGTTACAACATAGAAAAGGCCATAATCTGTCAAAAACTGCATGTGCTACCTTCCATAAATGAATCGTTACAAATATTTTGAAAGCAAAATTTGCCTGAAGTACTGTGATAGTGATAGCGATAATCCTGGAATGGATACTGTCTCTATAGTCCACCGAGGGGTATAACAATTCATATCCTAAATGAATTTGCATTGTTCAAAGTCAGTGGTTATTCTCCTGTATATGCAAAAACAATTCTAAAAGCAAGCCAATTCTCAAATTTCTACTGGAGGAGGGGTGGTAAAGGAGGGGGAAGCGAATTATTTTTAGGGCAGCTACTTTCAAAAGTCTATATTACTCTCCATAATTGAAGTTCAGCTTTTAGAACTTTTAGAGATTATCCCAAGATTTTATTTCTTTCAAATTTAGTTTTTCTCATGATAACTGGGAGAATTTAACATAGATATGAAATATCACTGGGTTGTGTTGCAGTTTAGTGGAAACAAAGTATGCAAGACTAAAAAGTACTTCTCTTGTGAGGCCTGTGAAGAAAGATAAACTAATGGAATTTGGCCTTAGAATTTTCTGTAATGCTGTAGCTGAATTTTGTACTGGAGACTACTACAGTAAAATTTCACTAGCTGCTTGTCGGTACTATTTACATATCTCAGATAAGTTCTCATGCTCTTTGCCGAGTTGATGAAGTGAAGACAGCAGGATAGATGACTGGCTAAATATTCATGTTTGCTGGCAAAGCAGGTATTCTGGGTCAGATATCGCTAAAATTCTTGACTGCAGTGAAGTTATCTCAGTGGCATCAGCTGAAGATCTGGTCCTCTAAGTTTACATTACACTACCTGCTTTTTATCTTAAAAATCTGGAGAGTATTTTAGGGAAAGGGTGATGGTGTTTCTCAGTCTAGATCCATACTGCATTTTACGTATATAATTGTTCTAAATGGATAATACTCTCTTCATGCTACAAGATGGAAGTTAATGTATATAAAACATTTTTTGTTTAGAGAGAACACTTAAAATTACAGGATGTTGAACAATAAGAGATGTAAACCTTTAAGTGGATCCCTCCTTTTTTAAACTTTTGTTAATAACTGCTTTCATTAAGAGGCATTAAGGTTAGAGGGTTTTGCTTGAAATTATGTTAACAGTTTACACCCTTCTGCCACAGTAGAGATGGAATGAGAAGAATCTGTCCTTCAGTCTGTTCATGGTGTAGTTAAAAAAAAAGTATAAACACTGAATTCCTAAGCTTGCTGTGAGATGGAAGGTCATTAACAGGGCACTTGAGCAGATTGGTATTACAGTCAATCGAGACGCTGAAACATCCTAAATGGCCTAATGCAGCAACTAAGTGCTTCTTAAATTCCAGAACTTTTACTTGAGCAGAGCATTCATGACCAAAGTGAATTTCCATTTCCTTTAGTAAATGCTGTTTTTACATAGTCATAGTTGAAGAGGCAACGCAGTGTAAACACAGCAGTTGATTCTATCTCCACAGCAGCACTAAACTAATTTATCAAGTTATAAACATGAAATCTGAGTTTCGACTGAATTTATATTAGCTACACAGTGAATTAATAGAAATGGCAGGATTTTGTGTGTAGAGATGTGTTTTTATATGTATATATATATATAAACACACATACACTTACCTGTCAGAGTAATCAGCATGCAAATTAGAATAGTTTCATTCTTTGAGAAGCTGAAGTTTTACCAGTGTCTGGTGAATTCAGCATTATAGAAAGGATAAAATGGATTTCACTTAAGTTCTGTATGTTCCAGAGGTAAATTTCTGGGAGGAAAGAAGGGAAGGAAGGGAAATATGGTGGTGTTGGATCTTGTTTATAGCTGTTCTAGTAATAAGTTGCCTTTGGATAGAGCACGACTTTGTGAGTTTCAAGCTGTTTAGGTAAATACTAAAGTTTCATCTGTTATTCTGTCCATCTCATTCAAAGGTTGTGAGATGAAAGGCGATGTATGTTATGCTTCTTCATACTACATATAAAGGCTTCCTGTGGTTTTAATTGTGGAGAAGACACTCCAGGTGGAAGAAAAGGCCATCTAATCTAGAAAAAATCAACAAAACCCTTTTTAGTATGGTTATATGGACAGATGCAGCAGTTTAGTGCTTACAATAATGAAGTCTGAAGGAGTTGGGATGGTAGCACTCTCACTGTTATTTGGCGATACTGTATATGGCTGCACTCTTTCATAGAAGTCATATTTCCATCAATTGAAAATATGGTCTAAAAGTTTAAAGGGTTTCTGCCTGCTTTGAGAGAAGTATGCTAAAGTAGGGCTAAGGTAGCAAGCAGATGATATTTGCTCAGCCTTCCTGTAGCATTTAGCTGTTGCTGTCATCCCTCTGTTCAGAGTAATCACCTTTGTAACAGCTGACAAGAGCAGGTGCCTCTGCCCCACCTGCACCAGTTCATATCCAGCACCCTCATTTAAACAGTTGTTGAGACTGGGCTTGCATTAAGATGCCAGGCTGTGATTTGGAGTTGCTGAATGATCATCCCAGGTTCCCTTTTGCTGACTCTGTGATCAATGGTCATCTCAGCAGAGGCATAGCTATCAAACATCTGAGGAAGAGGAGGAGGGCAGGTGTAGCTTAGTGTCACAGTTGTTTGCTTACCTGCCTGAGTCAGAGCTCTTATTCGATCTGTCGTAAATGACCTCTCACATGTCCAGTATGGACGCCCCTATCATGTTTTGTGGGATAATGTACAACTTAGCAAATGAGTACAGCTTTGATCTGTTCTCCCCTTCCGAGTGAATGCTGTTTGACACAATTTTTTCCCAATTTCAACAAGCAGGCTCTAAATTAACTGGACTTGCTTGTTGTGCCTCTGCCCTCCCAAAGGCTGCTGCCCCTAGTCTGACAAGCACTGCTTAAAAGATTTGAAAGATTAAAAGCTCTCATGCTTTAAGGACCAAAGTGTAAATCCAGCAATGCACTCAGGTGTGTCAAGGCCACTGGTATACCTAGCGGTAGTGTTTTAGTGTGCCCTCCTCAATAAGAACCTGCTCAAATGTATTGCTTTTGTCTGAAGCCATATGTTGCACTGATCTGTGTAAAGGCCAAGACCAGGGCAAAGTGAGCTGCTGTTAATGGCTTTTCCTATTTGTCTGTCTTTCCAGTAGCCTTTCACTCAGGAAAGGCAGAGGACGGGAGCAAGGAGAAGGATCTGTCTACATTGTTAAGTAAAGCAATGGAAAGAAAATAAGTGATAACATGTTCAAACAATGAGACTTGGGGGGGGAAGATGTGGAAGGAAGAGTAAGCAAAAACCTAGATAAGATGCAGAGAATTAACTTCCTTTTATGAGTGAATAGAATACTAAAGTTTTACACCCTGTGAATTACTCCTTAAAATCCCTTCATATTTTGAAATGGAAAAATAAATGCAGTTGTGTGGATGCATATTTTCATCTTTTTGAATAGAAAGGGGCTTACTTTTATTTATAAGTAGTTCTGTTTGAGAAGCTTTGGCAACCTAGTTGAAGGAGTAATGACTGAACACAATTTTCAAATTAGTAAAACCAGGAACCAGTTTCTATAAACTTTTCTTTAATAGTTTAATATTCTGAGGTATTGATTTATAAAGATTATTTTCTAGCCTTTAACTTTGCACCTGTATCTCTCTCTGTATGTGTGCTGTAAATTATCTCAGTTTTTCAAACTGGCCATCATTTGAACCTTCAAAAAGCAGTGTTCCTCTTTTCCATTCTGGGAAGTCGGAGCATGTTTGTATGCATGGCAAGTCCAACATGCACTGCACACACTGGATTTATGGCACAAAACTGATTTGACTGTGTGTGCAGTGAATCTGCATCAGAGGTGCATCAGACCTGCCATGTCTTTAATATAGAATTAATTGATGCATGCCCAGTGATCACTTGCTCTGCTTTCTGGACATCTGACAATTCAGTCAGAGCAGTTTTGACATTTGGCAGGATGTGGAATGCTGGAAATAGTAAACAAACATACAAAAAGCAAGTGTATGGTAAATGACATTTGAAAAGTGCAAGCTCAGATTTTACTTTTTCATTGAGCCCCTTTCATAGGAGTGATTTCATAGTTAAAATTAGAATCCTGCATAAAGTGTCTGCAATTCTATCTGTGTAAAACTAGTAGACATATCTAACAAAAGGACATGTTTTTTGAATTATCTTTATTTTGACTGTTCAATAAATGCAGAGGAAGGAAAGGTAGCTGTCCAGAGTTAGTAGTGTACTACACCATAAGAGGAAGTACTCCTTATTGTATTTATTTTGCCTTCCTCCCACAGGGAGAGGACTAGAGGAAGAAGAGCTTTTTGTAAAACTTCTGTAAAATCAATGGCTAAGTAAACTAAAGATGGTTCACTTACTTGCTGAACACCAGCATTTTGCAGATTGCATATCTGGAGTCTAATCCTATATTAAAGTTGGTCTCAAATCACATAGACATACTTTTTTATTACAGTAAAAGATTTATTTCTCAGAGGATCTCATTTCAGCTATCATATAACATGCTGCTTATCTATTGATCTTTTGAACTTTCAGGTCTCTGCATTTGTTCCTCCACTCCAGCTTTGTAACCTGCTATTAAAGCTGTAACAGCATCGTTTAATGCTGATAATAGTTTGATATCTTCAGTATTAGGTGATATTCCTTAAAGAAACATTATGTTCAGCTTGTATTTATTACATATTTTTATTTCCAAAGCTCATGTAATACCTTAAGAAATTCTAGATGCTGGAAATCACAGTTTGAAGAAAGTTGAACCAGAGGAATCTGTGCATGGCTTTGGTTATAATTGTGTTTGAAAAAGCACTTCAGGAGTTGAAAAATATTTAATAGAATAAAGTATAAATAAATGACTTCTTCAAGTCAATGGACGTATTTCCAATATCTTTAAAATCTGGTTCCTGAACCATTAGTAAGCTGCCATATGACAAGAAAATGGACAAAAGCTTATGGAAAAATCTGAATAAATTTTCAATGTAGTTTATGTGAAACAAAAAGATTATTAAATGTCTTGACTATGGTATTTTAGGATTATTCTTAAAAGGGAAACCATTTCTGAGTTGTTTAGTCAAAACAAGGGAAGAGGCAGACCTTAATTCCCTTGAGAACAACAGTGTTCTCAAACCCTAGCAGTAACAAAAAAATCTTCACAAATTACTTTAAATCCCAAAATAAACTTCTCTGGACTATCCTTTTGATTAATCATGGTTGATAAAATATAAAATCTAGTGTTTCAATCTAAAGGTCACCCTGCTTTTTTGACCAGTTTTATAAAAATTGAAGCATTAATTTCTATAGTGCATGTATTATACTTCTTGGCAATATTTTAAAAACAAAAGTAGAAAATAGTTCCTGGTATTTTTAAGAGCAGTGTATTTTCTTTGAGCCCAATGAATTTCATTTTCAGTCTCTTGCTCTGTATTAACATATCCTATTAACATCTTACTACAGTGTCTTTCTATAAAGAGAGATGAGAAACAGCTTTGAGAGGGTGATAGTTTGGTCTGTTTACTGATGGTAGAGACTTAGAGATGGCATTATTGGGAAGCAAGCTGATGTCAGAGTATCTGAAAGTTTTTTAGGGAGCTCTGTGGTTTATTCTTTGAAGAAGAATGCTTTTTGGGGGGAGTGGGAAGGACACAAAACATCTGAATAGGCTTCCTTGGCTATATCTTTGCTGCAAAATAGGTGGACTTTTTACTGCTAGATAATAAACTCTGTTTGAGAGTAGTCATAGCCAGTTCCAGCAAGACAGCTAGTGAGATCATTGCTATAAATCTACTTGTAGCTTATCTCATCTGTTTTTCTGTATACTGAAATTAGAGCCTTGTCTGTAAAAAGGTTTTCTCTTGACACAGTAAGTGTGTATTAGCTATCTTGCTGTTAATACTTATATACACACCTTTTCACAGTGAGGAAATAGCCAAAACTCTCTTATTGTACCCTATATAAATATTTTCTTTTCAGTGGGAATGGATGGCAAGCTTGGCTGCGCTATGTTTTCTGTCTTGCAGTTATCTAGTTGGGGGCCAAAAAGTTGATACATTAGAACAGAAGAGTCAGAGGTTGAGGCTGTGAAAAGTTGTATGTTCATTTTGTTCATCTCTATTTGACTTTCTAAATACTCAATCCTCAAAGCAAGCTAGAACAAATGTGTGACTGCCGCCTCTTTGGACAAGGTATCTGCTGTTATGCAGTACACAGTGCTGAAGGTAGTGACTACACCTCCAGATCAGAACAAAACAGCTGTACTGTTACTTCTCATGTATGATATCATGAGGTAGTGCAAACACTTTTTAAAAAAACCCTTATTTCAATAGGACCAAAAGGAATGTGAAAACACCAGTGTGACAAAACACGAGCAATTGTTTAAAATTAAGCACCAATTTAAATTCTATAAAAAGGCAAATGTGTAGTAAGGTGTTCTATTGCTGTGGGAATTAATATAATGAAAAATGACATGTCATGCTGAATTTTCGTACTGTGAAATTTTGCATTATTTTGGATTAAATAATACTAATGTTCCTATTCTATTAAATCTAAGAGGAAAAATCTGCCCTCAGATTTGTCTAGTAGACCTCAGTCTCTGGTATAGTTGCTAAAACTAAATGTAGGTTTTAGCTTCTGAAAAAACACCAGAAAAGGAATTTTGATGGTTATTTGTTTGGGAAAATTTCAGTGCTATTAAGTTTCTCTATTTAGAATATACGAGCAAATAAGAACAGAGAAAATCTATTTTAGTTCTGTGTGGATGGCAACATTATTCAACAAAATTTGAGATACCCCATTTCCATGGAAATTGCATGACTTTGAGACCAGATTGGGCACTTTAAAACAAACAACTTGAAATAAATAGCTTTTAGAAAGTAGATATTTCTCTTTTAATTAGTAGATTAATTTTCCTGTGATTTAATATATCGGTGTCCTCCACCTCTGAGCATAAATTTATGAGCTGATTTATTAATTTTTTTTGCTATGAAAGTTTCCGAGGACATAGTTCTCTTTAATTTCCACCTTCCCTCTATATCCCCCCATATTGATAAAACATGGATTATAGTAACAGCTCTAGAGTCAAAGTTTGTACTGTGTTTCCCAACAACACATCAAGAATAAACACTATGCAATTGATAAAGTAGGATGCTGGTGTATCATAAAACCAGTTGGATTGTATTCCTTCTTACCCTAGCATCCCTGAAATCAGACTGAAGTTATCAGACTCAGGCTTTTGTACACTGGTGAAAATATAGCTTTCTTGAAATCAAGGGAGTCATTTCTGTCTTAGCTTTTCAACTGCACCTTTAGAGAATTACTTCAATGAAGGTGAAGGATAGCTGAAAGCTAAGAAAGAGTAAAAGTGGGGAAAAAATGAGCATTTAAAAGCATTTAAGTAGGATGTACTGAGCAAACCCTTTCTAAGTGAATTATTAAGTAAATTTTCCTTTCCTCCCAAACCCATGTATATTTTGCCAGGAATATCTGTTAATGGAATTTTAGTTCATTATTTTTAATACTTGTTTTAATACCTGTAGGATTTCATGTATGTAGATCAGACTGCAAGTTTACAGGCTACTCAGAGTGTGCAAGCTTCTGCTGTTTCTGAGAGGTTAAGTTTTGTGTTCTCAACCTAGGCTGCATTGGAGGCTGGAAAATCATCATTTAATAGTCCAGGTGGAAGGCCTGTCTTAAAGGCAAAGGCTTTGTCTACTTTGACTACTCAAAGCCTGTCTTAAGAACCTATGGGGTATGCTAGTGATCGCTGTGCAGCTTGGCAGCTTTAAAATGCTGTGTCTGGGCTCCTGCTGGAGGAGCCTTCTGACAGGGCTCCTTCCCTCTTTGGTCCCATCCATCCAGTTTTCTTCTTCACTCCAAAGCTTGTAAAGTGTTGACTGGGAGGACAGTCTGATTTTTTTCAGTCAATGTGACACAGATCTTTCCCTGGCCAAACCCAGACATTTCAAGCCCCTTTATATGGCTACCGCCTTGCAACACAACAGGCACAAGGTCCTAATGGTAAACCTTTAACTGCATGCAATATGGTTATGAGTAGTAATTGCTTGTTTCATCTCTGGGGTCTCATTCTTCCTGTTGGCACTACCAAAATATGTATGAAAGAAAAATAAAATATAAAAAGCTTTCGTGATGACCAGGGAAGGCAAGCTTTCACCCACATACAATTATGCATCAGACTGAAGAGCTTGCTCTGCTTTGATATATTTGTAGTTAAAAACAAAATCTTTCCTGAATGCAGAACAATTATTCAGAATAACAAATGCTGCCAACATAAAACTGTGGCTCTGAACTGCAGAACTCATCCAGGTTTGCTGGTGACCAAGATAAAGTGGTGAGATTGAACTAAGTTCTAAAGGGACTTTCAAGAAAAAAAAAAATCCATCCATGTTATTTCTAGTAATGGTTGTGTATTCTCACAAAGTAACAGGCCCTTGAAAGGTAATGTTCTCCCCTTTAACACCTTTCTTTAAAAACAAAAGAAAGAAATGATGGGAAGAAAATGCCTGTGAGAAGTTGTGAAATCTTTTTTTGTGGCTAAGTAAATTGTTGGATAAACCCCTGTGATTGTGGTATTGTTACAGTGCTTATTATTTATTCTATAGAAGCTAACAGCTCTGTATTTACTGAATATATAGTTATGGACTTTAGAACATTTATTTACTTGG
Source organism: Apteryx mantelli (assembly GCF_036417845.1). NCBI lineage: Eukaryota > Metazoa > Chordata > Aves > Apterygiformes > Apterygidae > Apteryx > Apteryx mantelli. The sequence continues at coordinate 58,590,318 of NC_089981.1, forward strand.
ATGTCCATAATGGGTCTGAATAAACTACTATGTAAGCATGCATTCAAACATTTTTAAAAAGTGCATATTGTTTACTTGATTGACCATATACAAAACCATGATGGAAGCACTATTGTTTAGCCAATACTGTTTTGAGGTCATGCCAGATTAATAAGTGAATAGGTATTTGTAAGTGTTTCTAAAACATATATCATTTACCTGGTATTAGGAGTGTAGCTTTTCAGAAGTGCTTTAAAGTGTACATTACTAATGTATTTTCCCAATAGTGATTATGGTTAAACACTTGGGATTTTTTTATCTTTAAGAAAAAGTACCTCTGAAAGTGCCTTGAAAAATTTTAAAGCTTTACTGTGAATACAAAAATAGGAACTGCTATACCCAATAAGATGAATGTTGTTGTTATTACTATTAAGAGCAATAGTACAGTAGTGTTTAGTGGCTGCAGGTGATACTAGGGCCCATTCTGGTATGCACTGTGCAAATATGCAGTTGCAGTTCTTGCAGCTTCTGAGCTGATCTTTACAATTGCCATTTAGTTAACTGGCTTTCCTAGCATAAAAAAGTCAGCCTATTTGCTTACATTCACAACTATGAAATTTTTTTTTAAATCACTCTTAATATTTAAGGATATGCTTCACACTTGGCTTAATCTCTGATGTAGTTTTTCATGATTAATTTTGTGGTAGGAAATGTAAAGATTAGCATAATTTCTCCTCAAGAAATTAATATTCCCCTGAAGAAAAAATAATTAAAATATAGTCATATTTTGACATACTGAAATAGCTTCATATTTACTAAAAGTAATTAAGTGTTGATCAGACCCTGGTGTTTTCTCATGTTTTCTCATCACCAGATCCGTTGGTCCAAATGTTTTTTCTGCTCTGGGCCAGTGCGAGCATAGTGTATTATTGACATTTGGACTTTAAGTACCCTCAAATCTTCAATAGTTTGTTCTAGGAATCCTTTCACATATCTTTTCATCCTGTTTGTAGTCACAATTCTTCCTGTTGAACTTCAGACTCCTCTTTTATTAGTCACCTCAGGAATCTTTTTTTTTTCTTTGACATTTCAGCCTTGAATGCAACAAAGGTGATCTGAGCTCTTGCAGCAACATACGTAAACAGTTTCATTATTATTTTCCTTTAAAATCTCCAGCTGGCCATTTAATTTGGGGAAAATGCCAATAAATACATTCAACATTTTCACCTTTAGATTTCACTAATTTCTTGTATTCTGTAATTTACATTTTATAAATAAATTTTTGTCTAAAGACAACTACAAATATGACAAGCTCCACTTCATTTTGCTTTGTAAGGATATGTCTGTAGCTCATATCACTTCTAATAGAGGTATACAGCCAGTGGTTATCTGGCATAGGATCATATCAGGTTTCTTTTGTGCTTATTGTCTTATTTTCTTTAACAATGTATACATTTCAATTTTCAGCCCTTATGTAATATGTCATAGCCACAGAGCAGACACAAAAATGTCAGTGGATACTTAGCTTATCTGACAAAACTTATTTTTCGTTCTTAGTTCTGTTGACATAAGTTAAAGATTAAAATATGCAGATAGGGCCTTTCTACACAGGGAAGCTTGAATTTGGCATTTTCTGTTTCTGCAGACTTTCAAATCTTGATAGCAGTAGTCTTATGTACACTAATGTTCTGCAATACTTTAAGCAGTGGTGGACATGCATAAAAATTGTCTTTCTTGCAGAGACTTTGCTGTATATATAGTCACCACCCTTATTTTGGACTAGCATTCATTTAATGTACAAGTCATTACATAGCATAAAGGTATGATGACCTTCATGCAGCCCATTATGAGTGCTATACACTGATCTTCTTGTGTTGTTACCTTGTCTCCTGGAGATTCATAAGGTTAGGACCTTTGAAAGTAATTATCTTGACTATTGTCTGTAGTCCAGATAACTTGCAATTTCTTGGTTTTTTGTTTTTTGTTTTTTTTTAATACTTTAGCAGAGGAATGCATTGCTGTACTTCATGGTGTTCCATTAATTTTAAACTCTGTGCAGAAGGTTGGCAAATATGATAGCTCTCAGAACGATTTAAACATTCATGGATGTTTATTTGAATTTTGTGTTTAACAGTCATCACCATGGTTTGTTACACAAAATGAGCTTGTGAACAAGAATTACAGGTATCAATTATTCCTTTTAAACATTGCTGTTGCAACAACTGCTTACTCATACCACAATGTTTGGTTAAGTTTTTTCCTGGAATTCCAGACTAAAGTGTCAGGGGAAAATTTGGATCAATTCATTGGATTCAGGTAATTTGGATTTATGTATCAGATTCAGAAAAGCATTTAATCTACAAATAAAGAAACATATACAGTTTTGTTTCATACTGACAACCAATTTTTGTGCAAGACAGTTGCTGATTTAGGATTTTGCTTGTTGAACAATAAGAACTTCTAAAGGTGCAAAATCCAAAATGTAAACCTACTTTATGGCTTGACTGGGAGCTCTTCATTGGGCAAACTTTTTTTCTTAAAGGTTGTTGATCTGGAAGTAAATTTGCTAGTTATCCTTGGGGAGGATGAACATCCCTTATGGGAGGCTTGAGTGATGGCGGAGAGCTTATTGGGGGTGTCTTGAGAGCCACTTCCTTGACTTCTCCTGTCTCTCTCTGAAGACATCTTGGCAGTGATGAAATATTGGCAGTTTGTGATGATAGTCTTATGAAATGAAGTTGTAGTACACACAGTATGGTTCCCTAGTGTTTTGTTGCTAAGTAGTGCTTGTGCATGTTTAATCCTTTCCTTGAAATTTCCAAAATAGAAAATAAACACCTGGAGTGAAGGAAAACTATTCATCTCCAACCTGAAATATGTTTTCTTACATTGCTAAATAAAGGACTACACAAATTCCCTTATTTACACACCCACATTATGCCAACGTACATGTTAACCTTTACAGTTGGCAGAATTTGGGAGACTGGCTGCCAGTTTCTGTTTTGTATAGATTGATGTAATCAAGCATGGCACTACAGTATGAAATATGTAACAAATGATGTTAGAGCATATATCACTAGATTGCAGTGTGGCATGAAAGAAGTTACAAAAGAAAGAGAGAAAGCAAAGGGCTTAACCTGCACCTTGCTAGGGTGTCTTGAGCACTGGGGATGAATTTGGGCCAGCAATTTCATTTCTGAACTGGCACAAGTGTCTTTAAGTCTGGCAGTAATAAAAAGGCAAGAGTATAGAGGAGAAATCCGTAAAGGGGGAAAGGGTTCTTTTCATGTCTCATATGTAGATGTGCATTATACTGGTGGAACTAAAGTAGGGATGAGGTTCTGCCCCTGCTGGAGCCAGTGGGACCAAATACCACTCAGATGTTTCTAATGTGATGCAGGCCTAAGGGCAATTTTCTGAAGACACTTTATATCCATTCTAGTATTCTCACCGCCAGCAAAACAGCTTTACTCCACAGTACAGATAACTTTTCAGATCTGTCCTTAACACGATATTTGAGACAGCCTCTGTTACCTGCCTTCTGTAGTGGTGCTAAATTCCAGAGGAAAAGACTCAGCAATCAGTTTAACAAGGTGCTGGCATAAGCACAGTTCCCAGAGCAGAGTAGATGGAAAGGGAAAAGATACCCCTTGACACAAGAAAGCTATAGAAAAGGGCTTATTAAGAGCTTGCTTTATGCTGCTGAGTTTCCTTTGCCATTGGAAATTATTTTTAAAATATGAGTGAAAAGATAAGGTAAAAATTGAGGTCCTGTGCAAATGAAAGGACAGAAGAAGCAAAGTAAATTTGATATTAAAAAAGTGTGATTCTCTTTACACTGACATAATGGCTGTATAAAGAATTCTTGAGGCCGATGTGACTTGGAGCTGCTCAACTCTGATAGTCTAATCTAAAGTTGTACATCCAAAATGTTTTACTGTGCACCAGATTTTCAAAATCTCAAATCTAGCCCATCTATGAAAAGGAAGGAAAGAGGAAGTTGAGATTTAAGAACCTTTGGACTTAGAGATGGTCTTATTTAAATATTTTTTTCTTGTAATATTTTGCTACATTCTACAGCGCTAGAGGGACTTCAACACATTTTACACTATGTGTAGTTATATTTCCAGCAAAAGATCTTCCTTGCATGAAGATCTTGTTGGGTTATGAGGATGTAAAAGTGGGCTTTATACTTGAAAGGTCATTCTCACTCTCACTATGGTGTAAATTAACTATAGTTTAAATAATAAGAGTCTATAATTTTAGCTAAGTATTATTTTCAATTCAGTTTGTGGCCCCATTTCCCTTAGGGTTTTTGGATTTTCTTTTTTTTCTTTTTTTGGTATTCCTTAAATAGTCATGTTCTGTGACTTCATTTTTTTTTTCTGGAAAAGACTGATTTCATTCTCCCCCTAAGCTGTCTAGTGCAGCATGAGCCCTGAGGAGCAAGCAGAAGACAACAGGCTTTTGCAATCCGTTTTAGAGAGTAGTTGAAATATTCCCTGAAATTGGCAGCTATGTGCTGGCCCCTTCCATCTGCAGGCACTGGTACAGTTGGCAGTTTCCACCCTGCAAAATCAATCATGCCCCTTCCAGATTAAAAGGCCTAAATAATGTTCATGCATTTTAAGAGTATTTTTTAATTTCCTGATATTTATAACAACACTTAGGGAAACTTGACACTGAAATCTGTTTCCCAACTGCATTTGTTTTTCCTTCATGTGTGCACACTGATTCGTTATTTCAAGATTGCTCATCAGTGCTGGACTTTTTTTTTTTTTGATTTAGGGTTTTGTTTAGTTTTAAGACAGCAGATTAAAGCACTCATTATCAAAACAAATATATTAAAAATAGTTTTAAACAGCACTGAATCAGTGCTAAGACTTCTTTATGCTTTCCAATACCATGTATTCAAAAATCCCTTAAAATGTTAACTCTCGCCCATATTCTGTTACACATGGCGAGTGAAAAATGAAACTGAAGAAGGAGGTTTTGTGCTGACCTTAGACCAGACATCTGCCAGAGCATTCACCTAGCATAAGCTAAAACACCAAGCTCATAGCTGAAAAAGCTTCAGAAAGAGAAGTGCTAAACTGGTTCTAGGCCATAAGATGATTTTTATCATTATTATGATCTGTTATGTATGCATTGCACCAGCACAGGTGCAAAGGTTGCACAGGTTGTTGAGATCTGACCAAGCTGTCCTAAAGAAGAAAATATCTATATTCATATAAAACATTTGAACTTTGTAACCACACTTCCCTGAACTGTTGGAGAAATTTTTAGCATTTGGACTTTGATTTGAGTTCTTGGAGCCTTTAGTATAGGTCTCTTGTAAAAAAAAAAAAAAAAAAAAAACCTTAAAAATTTGATTTATGCAATTTCCAGAGATGGATGTGAGAGATCAGTTGTAAGATTAATTTGTCCTGTTCTATCTTATTGTTCTAAAATAATATTTACACTCACCTTGGTAAGGTGATTCTTTCCTTTCTGGAAAGGATTGGTGGAGACTTAAACAGTTAACTTCCAGAATGAGGAATGATTGAGTATGGGTTAAAGGGCATGTCTTGCTTTTAAAAGGGCCCTATGCTGGTCCTTGAACACCATTCCCATTTCTCTTCCCCTTCCTTTCCCTCCCTGCACCCCTGCCCAATTTTTATCTTTAGGCTGCTTTTGGAACTTGGTGGCATTGTCTTATCACCTATCCAGTGCATGTCCGGTCCCATTCCATGCAGATTAAATTCTCACTCTCCTTCAGTACCAATTTCTGTTTAAGTGATGGTATAGCTACATGTTCAAAATAAGCAATTTCTTCCTAGTTGGATGAGAGGTTCAGCTTTTGGAATGGAAAGATAGAGGTCATGACAGATGATTTTTAAAACTGTGTAGCAACCTCTAATCTTAATTTTAAGCAAAATAACTTTCTTTAAGTATGCCTTTTATCTTGCTGAAACAAAATGCTAAATGTTGAGGAGTTCAGGAGACTTATTCCTATTTATATAGCTTGGAGAGACACCCATCCTGAAACTGTTGCAGGGTAAACTGTAATAATTGTTCCAGAAATCCTAATTGCTCAGAAGTAACTTAGGTTCTGTTTTTCATCCCATCTTAAATAGTGTATGCAGTATACTGCATATGCAGGGAGAGTTAGATGTGTTCCAGATGCATTATACCAACCGTGTAAGTACTGTGTTAGCCACTTGATGTGCATTCATGTAGATTGACTGCACTTCTAGAAGTCTAATCTCAACAAGCACAATATATTTCACTTGTCAGGCAGGATATCCAAAGGCATAGTTCTGAGTAGGCTACCCAGTTCACAAATTCAATAAATTTGCTACACAGTTGACAGCACTTCCACAGCAAGATTCATGAATTTCAGAAGCCAAATGGTCTGCTGTTCATGTTTGGACCTGCTTGCTGAACAGTAATTCTGAATAATAGTACTGAACATAATTCTTGGAGGTTGGACCATGTATTCAGAAAACCTGTCACATGATAGCTCTGGAAAGCATTTGTTGTATGACTTCTTAAGAAGCAGTAGCAGATGCACTCCAAGATTGACTAGGTGAGATTGGATTGTAAAGTTATTAAACTGCACAAAGGAACTTTGTTTCCATGTACTCCTAGGTAAAAGCTGAATAATGTCTTAAATGAGAGCATGAGGTTTGTGTGTGAATTTGTTGTGTTCTGTTTGTTTTTTGCATTGCAAGGCTTTATTTGCTACTCTAAGGTTCTGAGCAAGTATCTTATTTCAATCATATCAGAGATCTACTTTGGTCAGGAGAGCATCATTTGAAGGATCACACAATGAAGGATGAAAGAAAATTATGAAGAATAACTGGTTCTAATTGATAATTAGATTCTCTCTGCTCCTTCTGTGTTTATACCTTCACCTTTATGATCCAAAAGAGTTTCCTGGGTCGTCTAGTCCTTGTGGATACAGATATCTTGCAAAACCTTTCATAAGCTTTAAATGGTAAGTATAGGGCAGGTCAGAAAAAGGTGAGATCAAGTGTTCCACATGGCCAAGTCACAGCTTTATAAGTAGTTGGTTTTGGAGGCATGAACCATTGCCTCTAGCAAATTTTTTCTAATCACCGCAAATTTAGTTATAAAACATGCCCCAGGGTCTGAATTAAGAACTGCCCTTAGTCTTTATTTACTGGTTCTTACCTCTGTGAAGGACAACATACTTTTGATTGGAGTAATGATAGTAATATTATAAAATTATCTTCTCAAAACAATTATTTCAACTTTGGATCTAATCATAAGTACAGAGATAATCATGATGTTGATGAAACTGCAAAAATTGTCTTTTTATTCCCCCCTTGTGACTATACTTGGTAGGAGTGTCACACCTGTTACGGTTAATCATCCTTAGGATTTTTCAGTTGTGCCTTCAAAGCTTCGTTTACCTGGTCCCCCTGCTAATTGTAGAAATGCTTGTATCTGGTCAGACGAAAGGTTTCCTGTACCGGTGAACCTGTCTGCAATACTGATGGCTATGAAGAAGTATAGGAACTTGGCAAAAAAGTGAATGACGTTTCTCAGGAATAGCATCCTGTAATTTCAGGGGTAGGGATTTACTGAGCTGCAAGTTATCTTTGATTTTTCTGATAGTCCTTAGTAAGGTTTTCTTCCATTTATTTGTCCAGTCACTATTTAAACCCATGTAAATTTTTAGCAAACTTTATAATGGTGTCCTTTGACCTCTGTGTTCCAGCCTTCTCATTATTTTCTCTGGTATTTTTTGAACCTTTTTTCAGAGCACTTTTTACATGCTTCATCCTATTTGAACATCAAGGATGTCACTGTCTTGCAGTATTGCTGATAAGGATCTTGCTGGGCTCCATATACATGTAATGCATCCATAAAATCCAAAAAGCATCCATATAATACTCCCAGTTACTCCATCTATCTATTTTTTCTTTCTCTATTGGTTCTTGGGCCTCGGACTCCTTAAGACAAGTATCTCTTTGAATAAGTTGTCACTTATAGAGGACAAAATAGGTAATGAAATAGTAGTATTTTATTTTTGAAGATATTTTTCAGAGTTGTTGTAAGCTCTCTAATGAACTGGAAGCTTCTACCTAGTAATTATTTCTTCTATTAATTATCTTTTCTTGATAACCCCGGTACATGCACATTGAACCACTTAAATTTTCACTTAGCATAGCATGTTCTAGCTAAGTGGAGGAGAAATTACCCCTGTGTCTTTTGCTTCTTGGTTGTAACACAAGACAATGAAATACAGGAAGTAAATGGGGCAGGGGTGGGAGGGAATGGGGGTACCAATTTGTAAATGGTCTTATTTCTGACAGAAATGCTGATAGGTCTTTTGCCAGGCTTGAGAGCCAGTTGTGGTGGCTGCAGTCTTCTTGCCTGTGCACTTACGAGTGTCTGTCAGTCACTAAGATGATACATTTCTTTATCATGAGTGTGATTATAAACCATTATTTTGTGAGAGGCCCTATGCTTTTCCTAGTGTCTCAGCTACTCTTTATAAAAAGTTCTTCTGTCAAGGAATTCTTCAGACTTGTACAATAATGTATTAAGGTGGCAAACTCTGACAGTTTCAAAAGCTAGGTTTCATTTCATAAGGGCTTTCAAGCTGTCTTGGTTATGTACCTGGCAGACATTTCAGTCACTGTCTCTACCTTTTTCTCTTGTTTCTTTCCTACATGCCATGAAAATATTTTCCTTAAAGTATTTACATAGTAACAGTCTTCCATGTGATTTTGTGTTAGGAACAGCATTTTAATGGGTAATTGAGAAGGAACACTTCCTTCTCATTAGACACTGAATAATTTGATCTCTGGCTAGCGTATTTGAAAAATGTTTCAGTGTGTTATGATAATAATAAAGTAGAATTTTTTCCTTCCACAAGGTTACATCTGTTTACACTATTTTATTATCTGTTGAGTGGTATGATACGAAGTCTTTTTATTGCAGTTTTGTTTAAGAAGAGCCAAACATGTGACAGAACTGTCAATCAGCATTTAGTCATACAGTATCTATTTCTGTCCCTGCTCTTAGCACAGAGGGCTATTATAGTCTACATTACGGGATAGGTGCTTTGGATATAGATATCCTTGAGGGGCAGGATTTATTATGAAAGAGGAGATTCAACATAACAAGAGCCATAGTTTAAATAACTAAGTTTACTTAAATTATAAAAGTTAAATAAAGCAGAGTTTATACATTGAAATTTTTGTCCACTAACACCATTCTCCTGTTTCATAGTTGAATTTGTTACCAAGGCACTTCAAACAATGCCATCTTTTAAAACCTGAAATTACTTGAGATAATTTTGATGTTAGGTTCTTTGTCTCAAAGGCTGAGACCTTGCATTTCAGTTGTATTTGTGCTTCAGTTGGCAAAAGGTGCCTTAAAGCCAGTGGTCACTTAAGTGCCTTGTGTACTCCAATGATACCTACAGTGTCTGGGAGCCTATTCGTGAGACGCCAGAGTTTTTGAAAATCATTTCATCCTTGTAATTTCGAGTCTTGGATAGAGTAAGCACTTAATACATCCTTCAGGAAAACCCCTGAGTAATTATACCTGTGTTGGTGAAGCTGTCTCTTAGCCAGACATAAAAGGGATTATACTTCTAAAAATGGAATAGACTAGTATGAAGTTTGCACTCTCATATGCACATAACTTCCTGCATGTGGGGGCCTGTGTTGAACAGATGAAGTGGAAAGGTTCTGATGATGTGAATTCAATACCCGAGAGAGTCCAAAACCATTTAACTTACATTGCCTTGTCAGGAAGCCTAATTTCTGGAAGGGAAAGTCTTTTCAAATGTTATGTTATAAAGTATGGCTTAAAAACAACATGTAAACAAAATCTGTATGGCCTCTTCAATCTGTTTATTAAAATGTATGAATTAGTTCTTGAGGCCTTAATCCATTTCTAATGCTGCTAAGAGACTTGTTACTGTGTGTGCAATACGATGGCTAAGGACATGGGAGTTAACTATTACAAATAGTGAGGGAAACAGTGTCTGCTTTCCCTGTGAAATTTCCTGTCATGTCTAGCCTTTGGGCTTTCTTGAGAGTGTAATTACCTTGGATTTTGCAGTATTTTGGGGGCTGTAAGGAAATGGCTACCACAGGTTTTACAGGGCAATAACAAATCTTATTTAAGCTTGGTACTTTCAGTCAGGCATTTCTATGACTTGGTTCTTTAAATATTATCCAAACACCATTTATTATTGTGGGCTTCATGTAGTTAAACACTTGCCCAATAACAATGTACCTTTCTCTGCTGTTGCATATAATTGTAAAGGTGGTGGCCTGCTGTCTCAAATCTCTTAATGTTGAAAGCCAGCTTCATCTGATAGAATATTAGATTGGCATCAAATGTTCTAAAACTTTTGATATTTTGATAGCTTTGGGCAACTTCAAATGTAGGGTTATAGTAGTACCCAAAATTCAGCCAGTGCTCCACAAATAGACACATTGAAAAATGGGCAGTTTTGGTTTTTATCATATTTGGCAATTATTCCGATAAGGTTTCCTCTATTGTAATTTAGTGTGAAAAGAAATGCCAAACAGTCTGTTTGATGGACTTACTCTTTGGAAAAAGTTGTCCCTAACTTCCTGATACAAGTAAATAATTAAGCATTATTGCAAAGATGTAGGAATTTGACTTGGACAACATCAAATTGTTTGGGTTTTTGCTGGAATAGAGAACTGAGCCTTCACATAAAAGTCAAGTCAACTTCCTGCCCACCCCCACCCCCCGCCCCAGTATTGAGAAGAAAAATTAAAAGGTGTATACATGGTTTCCCCAGTAATTGCCTTAAAGAATATGGGTTTGCAGAAAACTATTGTTCATTTTGGAGCATACAAATGCATATAAATTAAGCACTATACATCATGCCTTGTGTAGTATATCGGAACGTTACTTATGCTGGATCACAGCAGTCAGAGGCACTGCTGTTCAGGTTACCATTTGTAAGTGAAAGATGCATGTTCCATGAAGAAGGCAAAATATTACTCACAGAAGGAGAAAAGCCCAGAACAAAATAGAGTCCTTGAAAGTTCTGTTCCTGACTTTATCCAGATTTCCTGTGTCATTTTCCCCCTATTTTCTAAAACTGAGATGGAAGATTTTCTCTTCTATGTTTATTATGCTTAAAAATGGAGGAGTGATTGCTTCTGTGCATTGTACTTGCCTATAGTTCCACTTACCCAATGATCTGCTTGAGACTGTAAATGCAGCTGTAATGTAAAGTAGGTAATAATTTATACCAATTTTTGAAATGACATTTTAGAACAGAAAAATATAAGGTTAAAACTTAATCTGGCTATGTCAGCAGTAATGTGCATGCAAAGAATACTGTAGAGACAAGTTAAAAAAAAAAAAAGTTAAAAACCCCCAACTTTTAAATCCATGCCTCTTTCTACGCTTTCTGGACTCCTGGTCTGCCCCAGGCAGACTGTTGTGAAAGGCCTCAGTCTGGTGTGTAGACTTACTATTCCAGAAGCAGTTTGTTGGGAAGGAAAATTATTTTCTCTGATGAATGATTAGGTGCCTTTTTATAGCACCAGTTTTTTCATGCACCCTTCTGCTGAGCTGCTGGTAGGAAGGATTTCTTTTCCAAAGATTTTTTGAGGCAAAGGCAGTTCACATCCCTTGGAGTTAGTTGTGGAGACTAATATTTGTTCTCTTGCTATGCCTTCCAGTTGCTTCTTCAGCAAATGAGGGGCTTTTTAATGAAAGCCTGTATTTTGCTGTCATTAGAAGTTAATGGGTCCAGACCTACGCTTACCACTAAATATTCATCTGTTCAGACTATAAGCACTTGGACTACTGGACTGCCTCGTGTGTTTGCTACAGTCTATTTAATGTCTTTTGATCTTGGTAGTGCTCCTGAAGTTCTTCTGTAATGCAAACTATTTTAAAGCTACATCTTCTTCCCCAGTCCTTGTCCTAGGAGAACATCACTGTATTGCATTGCAGCGTCTTCTACTGAAGAAGAATGTAGAGAGGGATAAAATCTTGTTATAGTCGTGCATCATGTTCAACCTTATGCATTGATGAAACAGAGCAATAATTTCCAATGGCCTTTGGTGTGTACAAAAGATAGAGGTTCTCCACCTGTTCTTCAACATCTCAGGCAATTTCTAACTGTGTATATCATGTACTGTTAAACATTACACAACTAATCAGATATAGGGAAACCTAATTTTACATGACACTTTGCCAGCTGTATTTCAGCATATTGGCAAGACCTTGCCTTCTGTACATGATATTATGCATATACTTAAAATTCTAACATTAATCACAGAATATACTGTACAAACTTAGTCTGTAGACTTACAAGTCATTTTGAAATGCTAAAGATATGAATCATTAAAAATATTGCTTGTTTTTGTATATTTGACAAAAAGGAGTTGTCATTCATGTCAGCTAATTATCAGTTACTACAGAAGCCTTGTGGAAGATGGGGAGGGGGAGTAACACTGTTTCTGTAGTGAACATGGAAATTAAATCTCAGTAAAATTTATTTCTGAGTTCTCTAATACATCTAAATAGAAAGAGGCTTCTACATTTAAATAGAAAGATCAACGGTTTAATCAGAATAAACTAGTAACCAAACGAAAATTTCTGCTGTCACTATTCACGCTAAAATACCATACCCTTCAGATTCCTCTAGTCATTTCATAAGCGACAAGATATTCTTCAGGATAAACAAAGATAGAATATAGTCCTGAGTGTTGTAAATTTTCTGCTCAGCAAAAGAGGTGTATTGGTCTTAGACTACAGCACTGAAATATCCTCTGAGAAAAAACAAAGTTATAGGTATTTTTATTTTTTGACTGGAAGTAAATGAATAGCACTCAAACCTCAGCTAATGCATCAGCTGGAGTCAATTTTCGAAAGAGAATGGCTTTGAGTTGGGGATCTAGGCTTTGATCAAATTCTGTTATTGCTTACAACATTTCTTCTCCTCTGTTACCCACTCTTTCCCTCCCCCAGCAAAGGAACACACAACAGAACTAATGAAACTTCAACACTTCTTCAGACTGAGAAATGCTTATTTCTCAGGTCGGTATCTTCCTCTGGTCAGCTCAGAGACACCCTTTGTGTTTAAATGATAGAGATTAGTTTGCCAAAGAAATGGCATGGCCTTTCAAGTACAGGTACATTCTTCAGTACAAGTTGCTTTTGCAATTAACTCTGGACATTACTCTATTTTGGTTTCTAAAGTTGACTGGGAAGGTAACTATTGTTTGAATAAATGTTTGTGAAGTCTGAGTATCTGTCATTTGTTTAATATCTACTATTGTGGGTGATGCTAGTGATCCCAAAGATAATGGAAATCATGTTATCAGAGAATTGCATTAATTCAGAAAGGTCTGGGATGGGTCAACTCACTTCTGAGTTTACATTTAATACGTTCAGCCATCCTTTCTGTACTGGTACTGACAAATCACCTTTGTTTTACAGATCTGACTCTATGTCCAAAATAAATTCTCCTGTCACTTTCTCACTTCCTCTAACTAACAATTGCCTCAAGCCTAGAGAAACTAGAACAGAGCTCTAATTCCTCCTGTCTCGCACTTCTTTTTGATAACTGTGGGAAACATTGCTATCCTGCCTGTCACTGAAGTCTGTAACCACATTCAATTTGATTCTCTAAAATAAAATGAATGTTTTATGTGGCAATAGCAGTTGATGCAGTCCTTGATTATAAGTTCTTTTACTAACTTAACTTTTTGAACAAACATGTTTGTGTTTTCTCCTATGCTCCCACTAAGCTAACAAGGGCACTCTCCTCCTCTCTGAATCCTCCAACCCCCCCTATTTATTTGCTAGGAAAAACTTGAAAATACATTGTGATGACCAGTATTGTTTCGTTACTACCTTGTCAACCCATCTGTCTTTAGCAACTTTGTTTCTCATTTTCATAAACCTGTGGGGTATTGTGAGGTCCAAATTCCGCAGGGAAGCCACTACCTACATTGCAGTGCCTGGCTGGTGCTCACAGTGGTCCTGTTTGCTGCTCTAGGCTCATTCTGGTGCCTTCCAGTTTGCACTCATCCTCTGGGGTGCATCCTGCCATAGTGCCTAATTCTGTTCTTAGCATGGTTTCCTGCTGTCATCCTTTCCCAGTTGCTCCTCCTGTCTGTCTGAATCTTTACACCTATGTGGGTTGGCCTTTGATCTTAATTCTTGGGGCTGATGATCACCTAACCATCTATCATTCTAACAAGCAAGGGTTCTGCAGCTAGTGTTCTCTACTAGAGGAGGGGTACTCATACAGGTCTTGGACTAATACAACTTATGTTAGTTTATTTTAAAGCAGAAAAATGTGTAAAATATCTTTTTGTAAGACATTAGTCCTCTCATTTTCCTGAACAGATAGGTCCACTAATGTTTGTTTACAAACAAAGAACATAGTACCTCTAGCCTATATTCAAGTCATGTACTAACAAATAAGAGATCACCAGGTATGAGCACTTTTTTTCTCTTCCCCTGTCCCCCAGTTTGGTCTACACTTAGGAAAGAAGAGAACCATAACTGATTTGCATGTAGTTTATACTGCATTTAGGTGGAAAAGCATTTCAGAAACTCTTCTGGTACAATTGGAACACTGTTACAAACTGGTTCTTCATGCCTCCTCTTGTGAGTGGGGAGAAGCGGGGGTGGTAAAATAAATTAGGAAAATGGTTTCCTGGTGGCCTCTGATTGGTATAGCTTTTAGTAGTTTATATAAAAACGGTGTCAAATTTACTGCTGCTGAAGATTTCACCTTTAAGGATATTTTCTTCACTGTTGGAAAAGAAATTGGATTTGATAACGTGGCTGCACCTTGAATGACTAGAAATGTCTTACTGTTTGTCCAAACAGATAAAATGCGTAAGACAATTGGAAATGAAGTTCTTATTGGTTTGCTATATATTTGGCTGACTCTCTGGAGGACTGGTTGTTAGAAGAGTGTATAATATATCATCACTCTTAAGCAGTTCTGAAATTTTACAAGAATGACAGCTGCTTGCAAAATGATTTTACTAATCAGACCTGCATGATAAGACTAAAGTGCACCATGCTTGCAATAGATAAAAAGTGAATTTTAAGTTATTAAAAAAAATCAGCATTTCTAATTATTGAAATAAGATGCCTATGTTTATAGTTAAAATGTAAGATCAGGTGGTCTGTGGATGGAAAGAAGCGAGTGTGCAGGAGGAGAATCACAGAATCACACAGAATCGCTGAGGTTGGAAGGGACCTCTGGAGATCATCTAGTCCAATCCCCCTGCTCAAGCACGGTCACCTGGAGCACATTGCACAGGATGCATCCAGGCGTGTTTTGAATATCTCCAGAGAAGGAGACTCCACAACCTCTCTGGGCAACCTGTTCCAGTGCTCTGTCACCCTCACAGTGAAAAAGTTTTTCCTCATGTTCAGATGGAAGCGTCTGTGTTTCAGTTTGTGCCCGTTGCCTCGTGTCCTGTCGCTCGGCACCACTGAAAAGAGTCTGGTCCCATCCTCTCGACACCCTCCCTTCAGATACTTGTACACGTTGATAAGATCTCCTCTCAGCCTTCTCTTCTCCAAGCTAAACAGGCCAAGCTCTCTCAGTCTTTCCTCATAAGAGAGATGCTCCAGTCCCCTAATCATCTTTGTAGCCCTTCGCTGGACTTGCTCCAGTAGTGCCACATCCCTCTTGTACTGGGGAGCCCAGAACTGGACGCAGTACTCTAGATGTGGCCTCACCAGGGCTGAGTAGAGGGGGAGAATCACCTCCCTTGACCTGCTGGCAACACTCTTCCCAATGCACCCCGGGATACCATTG
This sequence comes from Apteryx mantelli, assembly GCF_036417845.1. NCBI lineage: Eukaryota > Metazoa > Chordata > Aves > Apterygiformes > Apterygidae > Apteryx > Apteryx mantelli. The sequence goes on from NC_089981.1 coordinate 58,606,111, forward strand.
GCCTTCTTGGCCACAAGGGCACATTGCTGCCTCATGGTTAACTTGGTGTCCACCAGCACTCCCAGGTCCTTCTCGGCAGAGCTGCTTTCCAGCAGGTCAACCCCCAACCTGTACTGGTGCATGGGGTTATTCCTCCCCAGGTGCAGGACCCTGCACTTGCCTTTGTTGAACTTCATGAGGTTCCTCTCTGCCCACCTCTCCAGCCTGTCCAGGTCTCTCTGAATGGCAGCACAGCCCTCTGGTGTATCAGCCACTCCTCCCAGTTTTGTATCATCAGCAAACTTGGAGGCTGAGGGTGCACTCTGTCCCTTCATCCAGGTCATTGATGAAGAAGTTGAACAAGACTGGACCCAGGACTGACCCCTGGGGGACACCGCTAGCTACAGGCCTCCAACTAGACTCTGTGCCACTGATCACAACTCTCTGAGCTCTGCCATTCAGCCAGTTCTCAATCCACCTCACTGTCCACTCATCTAACACACACTTCCTGAGCTTGTCTATGAGGATGCTATGGGAGACAGTGTTGAAAGCCTTGCTGAAGTCAAGGTAGACAACATCCACTGCTCTCCCCTCATCTACCCAGCCAGTCATTCCATCATAGAAGGCTATCAGATTGGTTAGGCATGATTTCCCCTTGGTGAAGCCATGCTGACTACTCCTGATCACCTTCTTGTCCTCCACATGCTTGGAGATGGCCTCCAGGATGAGCTGCTCCATCACCTTTCCAGGGATGGAGGTGAGGCTGACTGGCCTGTAGTTCCCTGGGTCCTCCTTCTTGCCCTTTTTGAAGACTGGGGTGACACTGGCTTTCTTCCAGTCCTCAGGCACCTCTCCTGTCCTCCATGACCTTTCAAAGATGATGGAGAGTGGCTTAGCAATGACATCTGCCAGCTCCCTCAGCACTTGTGGGTGCATCCCATCGGGGCCCATGGATTTGTGGGTGTCAAGTTTGCTTAAATGATCTCTAACCCGATTCTCCTCGACCAAGGGAAAGTCTTCCTTTCTCCAGACTTTCTCTCTTGCCTCCAGGGTCTGGGGTTCCTGAGGGCTGGCCTGACCAGTAAAGACTGAAGCAAAGGCGGCATTCAGTAACTCTGCCTTCTCTGCATCCTTTGTCACCAGGGCACCCACCCCATTCAGCAAAGGCCCCACATTTTCCCTAGTCTTCCTCTTGCTACTGATGTATTTGAAGAAGCCCTTCTTGTTGTCCTTGACATCTCTCGCCAGATTTAATTCCAAACGGGCCTTAGCCTTCCTCGTCGCATCCCTGCATACTCTGACAACGTTCCTATATTCCTCCCAAGTGGCCTGTCGCCCTAACAATTATGAACAATTATGAAAGCAGCAGTGAAAGACTTTTTCTGAACAAATGCTTGTGTGAATGAATTAATGGCTGGAGACTTGCAAGAGATGGAGAAATCTTGCTGGAAGAATCTCTGAAGAATCAGCAAGCTAAAAAGAAGCAAATGTTCCCCAGGAAAAGTCTGTATGGGACTTAATGATTCTTAATGGAACTGCTGCCTTTTTAGTTTAGAGTAATGTCAGCTTAAACAAGCTATGATCAATGGTAGCATGACTCCTGGAACGAGACTACCAGCAGATGTGAAGAAATTGAGATCTGTAGAACCACACTCATACGTTTCCTTAGTCTGAATGTTTTGCTCTTTCTCTCTTATTTGACTGCTCACCCATTTTCCCCAAATGAAGATAATATTTGGTCAATTTTTTAAAAATACACATCTTTCACTCGATTCTTGATTTTTAGTAAGAAATGGCATATTCAAAAAGTTCTTTTGTTGAAAAAATGAAGCCCAAAGGAACAAATGTTTGAAAACAATCTTCCAGCTGCTTTTACCTGACAATCTGCTCTACTAATCCTATCAGTAAAAGGAAAAAGAGGAGAACAGGGATCCAGAGGTCCTTTGCAATGTCAACTATTCTGTGAAAAGCAAATGTTTCTCTTTTTCAAAATAGAAATATTTTGATTTTTCATAATTTTAGGAAAAATATTAGGATTTTAATTTTGAGAGATGAAGCTTCTCAACTTCTTTAGGAAAGTGCTCCATCCTAGCCCCTCTTTGACCAAGATCTGTGTGTTGACTTTAGCTTTCTGATCCCTTTCAGTAACTCCCTCTCCCTCTCCCCCCACCCCGTTTCTTTCTGGCCTATAGACAAAACACACATTTAGACACTTTTCCTTTCTGGGCACAGCACATAGCTGCTGTAAGTCTTGCCTGGTTACCGTAATGACACATAATTACAGTCCTTCACTTTCCAAGCTTACCCTGTCTAGAGTAATGGCCTTGACAGGAGGGGGGATGTTATACTGTAAAAAAGCCAAACCATGAACATATTATGAACATACAAGGAAATTCCCTTAGTCACCAGTGCCTTAGAGCAGGGCATAACATACTGACTCCACTGTGTTTTCAATTGATTCCCGAAGAACCAGGCTTTCTCCTGCAGGAATTGACCTTGTGCCACTGATATTGGTGGAAACATTGCCATTGACATTATTGAGAATTGGATCAGATGCACAGTTTTTACAAATCATGTGATATTTTTGGATAATGTGATTTTTCTTATCCCTTTAGTAGTTTCTAGAGTAAAGTATACGTTAATACTTCAGTTTGCTTCTTGCAGTGATTCTTGTGAGCCAGTACAGCAGGAATATAATCAATAATTTCACCCCTTTGAAGAAGCCTAGTCAGGGATTTTTTTAAACTGAATGGGATCAGTAGCAGGAGATATAGTAGAGCTGAGAGCAATCAATGCACTTAAAAAGGAAACCGTGCATAAAAATGGCTGAATACATTAATGTAAATAGCTGTTTTTCCTGGTCACAATCTTCAAATAGCTTGAAGCTAGATTTAACAGCTATATGCTTCGACAAAATAGTTCGAACAGCAAGCTAAGAAATCTCTTCTGTGTATCTATATGAATTTTGTTCAAAACAGTAATGTGATCTCTGGATTAAGGCAAAACCTATTTCTGGCATTAAAAAAAAAAAAAAACAGCCTTGAGTTTCAGGCCAGCTTCTGGACTGCAGAGAAGTTAGTTTGTCATAAACTGCTTAACATCTGTAGATATTAGGCAAAAGATGTGCTAGTCTCTAGTACCAGAACTCAAGTGCTCGCACCTAAATTTGAGGAATATTTCAGCCAGAGGTAGTGATGTTGTTAGTTTATCATTTCACTAAGGACCTTAAACTATTTTCTCAGTCAAGGACTCTTATTGTTAATGCCCAGGTACTAAATGCTTTCATTTTTGCGTAAAGACTGTGTGTACCAATGCACACTTTCTCAGTCTCACCCATGGCTCAGTATGACTGTTCTCACTTTTCTATGAGGCAATATTGGAAGATAAATGGGATCCATTTTGTGTTACTGGACACTAGAAGTATTTAAATTAAAATTATTGTGTTCTGTTCATTTACCTCATTGCATTTATATAGACAAGACTAACTCAATGGGTGATGATATTTGATATCATGATATTTGGCCAGTTGTGTGCATTGTACCAGTAAAAATTTCTGTCATGGGAGTTTTCAGATATGTGCAAGTAATTATCTGTTTTTGGTTTTGGTTTTGGTTTTTTTTCAGAGAGGATGGGATAATCCAAAATAAAGCAGTGGATTTTTTAATTTCATTTTATCTGCCATAACTATAACTTTTTAAAAGTTTGTCACCTTTCAGACAGGGAAAAATATTTTGAAAGTTTAATTTCTCTTTTCATCTTAAAATTCCATATTCCTGCACTAGGGAGGTATTATAGTTTTTATGTTTGGATAACAGTGACAGAGAATTATTTGCAAAGACAAAATAAAAGATAAGTGGTTTCAACATTTAATCTTGCAAAAATTTCCTTTTGACAGTATAAAATGTATTTTCCAAAACATGTGCTTGCTTTCTGCCACTCTGTTTTTCAGCTTTTTCTATTTGGAAATAATACATTTTGAGAGAAGAGGAAAATCAGTCACACTTTCAGACCTTCCCCTGAGAAAACTTTAATAGAATCCCGTTCTCCTGTTATCAGAAACTTTTATAAGAATAAAAAAAAGTAACTTTCACTGCCCAGAAAGTATTCTTTGAACCGGTATTTTTCGGCCAAACTCTTCTGTTTGCTTTTGAAGCTTACAAGGTGCTGCAAGGTATTTGTGTTCATTTTAGGAATGGTTTCATAGTGGTAAAGATAAGCTATATTATCAGTATTTCACTTAGAGAGTATGTGTTGGGAGCATGGGGACTAAATTCTAGTCTTAGAAGTGCATAAACAAGTTCTTCCACTGCTAGGTGAAAAATAAGTGAGTTTTGATACTTTCTAAGGGGAAAATCTTCATAATTCATTACTTGCTTGTCCATATGCTCCCATACACTTGAAATTATTTCCTCTGTTCAGATGAAAGTGCTGTAACTGTATTATAATGAAATCTCACATTACTTAGACTACATTACTTCTGTAGAATATTGAACATTTGATGTTGAACATTTACAAGTATACTATGAAGTACTATCATAACAAATTATCCTTGACAAACAAATGAATAAAGAGCATTTTGATGCATTACTCTGTTTTTAATTGTATTTGTTCACTTATTGGCTACATTAAATCATAAAATATAGCAATTTGTGACGCAGATTTCAGCCAGTGTGAATTACTACATTTCTACTGTACACATATTATTTTTGGGAGGATTTTTATATTTTTTGAAACTTATTACCAAAGCCTTTATTGGCGAAGTAAATATCAGGACAAATACACTAAGGTCTGAACTTCTGTTACAGACTGAGTTTTAGAGAGGTAAAAATTAACTACTGTAATTCATCTGTCAGAACTATGGTAGAGAAAGATGACCATTTAGTTCGATTTCTACTCATGGACAAAAAGTCTTGTTCCATATTTTGTCATATTTGATAATCAATCTTGATCAATTTAGTACTGTGGGTCTCATTAGCACACTGTTTTAAGATCCATTAATGTATGTAGTCACGAGTAATGAAAGGAGTCTATATGAAGAAAAGATTTGGTTTGTAAAGTTATTCCTTTTAGATATGAATTTTATTATCATGAACCCTTGTTTTTATAGAATAAGTATCTAGAAACTATTTAGCACAAAGCATAAGAGTCAAATTCTTTTCTCTGATTCCCACAAGGAATTATGTTGACTATAAGTATAATTTGTGAGAGCATATATGAAAATTAAATTCACTTTTTAGACTTTGGAGAAGATATGCCAAGTAAAATTTAAAGAGCATCTGAATATTGTTGTTCAAAGAAGTATGCCTATTAATAAAAATACTCTGGTACAAGATATCTTCTTCATATGGAAGAGAACAATACATACAACCAGTTACTTGCTGTTTATAAGAATGAAGGAAAACCAATTTCTAGTTCTTATAGTAATTTTTTTAATTAAAAAAATGGAGGGAAGATATTTCACTGCTTGTGTGCGTATGTTTAAAGAATGTTTCCCAGAATTTGAAAACATTTCTTCCACTCCATGGTGGTTACTCTATCAGAACAGTATGTAGATGGGATATAACTAAATCAGTAAAAATATGAGGTTGAAATTACAAGTTAGTGATTCAAATTCAGAGAATTAAATTGTGACCAGTGAAAAATGATTCATTTGGCACTACATGGTCCCAGTATGAAAATCTACAAATATCCTGAATGGGACACTGACTAAAAAAAGGAAAATGTTGCCCTGACTGGAAGTTCAGTTTCAGAGCTCTTAACCAGCTTTTGGCCCGTGGTCCTCTCTACCCTAAATAGCACTTTTGTTTAAAAACTCTGAATTTTCATGTTAGGAACTTGGTGCAGCCCATTTGCCACTTGTATGTGAAAGTTCCCTTGTATAGGGCAGAACATAGATTAGATACTTTTATAGCTATGAAACAGTGCATTGCTCTGTGCAATGTAAACAACAGATGACTGTAAGAAGCTAATTGTGATCCATACTGATGCTGTTCTTACTAGCCAGAGACAAGCATATTCATTAACCTTGACAAAGCACTGCTAAATGACATCTTGAATTTGTCTGCCAATATGGGCTACAATTATCAAATCAATTGGCTTTACAGAAAATCAGATCCTATTATTCTACACTGCTCTTTTCTGTTGGCACTACCTGTGCAATTTTGGCCTTGCCAAACCTTTCTTTGATGGGGGAGCTCCCCATATTTTAAGAAGCCAGTAGTTTCAGAAATATGCCTTGTAAACAAGGATCTCAAAATAAAGGAAGCAAAATTACAAAATAAGAACTTAGTTTGATATTCAGATGTGCAATACCAAGCATCAGTTATTTTGCATAGTTAATTTTTGTATCTGCAGAGTGAAAACTTCATTCATGACCAGGAAAATAATGAGGTTGAACAGACATGATTCCTGCTGCTAAACAGGTCATTTACAGTTGTCTCGCCAAACGACAGTTTTATGATATTTTTATGACAGGATATACATGTCTAGTTAATTAAATGTATAACTATAGATGTAAATATTTTTCAAACTAAATCCTGCACCTATTTTATATGTAAAATATTTAGTCAATAGACAATGAAAACTAATAGTAATCATTGTCTCATAGCAATAGATAAGTACAAGCTACAGTCTTCATGGAAATTGTTTGTAATCTCTCAAAGTCAGTAATGAAGTTCTATTGCTGTAAACATTCATTGTTTAAGAACTCTTAAATGGGTATAGTAATATTTACTTGCTCTGTATTTAGTTCGCTATGGAATACTTAAAATCTTATTTGGCATACAACATTGTTAATGCAATCACGAAACGTGTCCTTGGTTTTTTAGTCATTGTCATTGGAGAAAGTTCAACTCCTGCTAAGTGGTAATAAAACTCTTTTCTTTCCTTCTGTAAGTGCTGTTCTCAGGTTAATGATTTTATTGTGCTCTTGTTTGAAGAGCATTTTTTTTTCCAGATTAATCTTTGGATAACTTTTTTAAAGGCATTTAACACTCAGGAATTTTTAACCTCCCTTGACTGCTATCAGCAGTCTGCCTGCCCTCCATGGTGCTAAGGCAGCATCTTCAGATTCAGCACTTTCTGTCATTGATTGATAGAAGACACTTCTTTCCCAGGTACTGAGTCAGACACATTGGGGAGAGACAGACAGGCTGCAGGAGAAAATTTAATCAAGCAAAAGCAATTTGGAACCACATTCAATACTGTAATTTGTTACAAAGAATATAACATTTCTAAATATTACTTTTTGATAGCAGATATTAATGCAAAAATTTAAATCAGTATTCTAAAGCACACCTTTTCAAGAAAGATCACACAAAACGTACAAAACACTGAATCATAGGGGCTGGGTTTATTGTCAGTGTAGTTGAAGGAACCTTTGATTTAACCATATTGTAACCAAGTGGGCCAGCAGTGAATTTGGTACATGGTATGCACTCTTTTCACAGATAATTCCATTAATGTGCAGTGGTTTTTAATAAATAGTTTAGTAAACTCCATCCAGGTCCTGGCAGAAGCATATTTCATGAAACCATTATTACAGCTTTCACCTAGAAAGCAATAGTCAATACAGAGGTTTGGATAGACCTTGTGGTAAAACTGTTTTCTCACTCTAAAGGACGATCTCTGTGAAAAGACAAGCTTATCGTCAGCGCCTAACTTCCTGGGGAAGGGGAGAGGAAAAGAATGAAGAGACAGAATAATTGCTGCAACTAGATTCTTAGCTAATGCTGAGCTACATATTTTCGTTCCTTCTAACTAAGACTTTAAGTATTTTCAGAGAAACTTGGAAAAGGTCAGTGAAGGCTTCCTACAATTGGTTCATTCAAAATATCTGGTTGTTGTTATCTGGCCACTATCAGTATAATCTTCTGTTCTGCAAATGCCATCCCTTAACTGATCATTGGAACATACTTTTTCTGAAGGAAGCCCAGAATTAATTTACATTTTGAAAACTTTTAGGAAATATAAAAGGCTTCCTCTAATTCATATGCTTAGAAAAGAGAGCTGTTCAGTCTTGTCTAATATGTACAAATGAGTTGTATAGTGTTCTAATTTCTTGATCAAAAATACTTTCCTAAGCGCAAGAACAGTGCATGGCATTCTTTAAGAAGGCACCATCCTGTGCCTTTTAACATCAAGGAAAATACTGAGAGAGCAAGAGTTAAAAACAGTCTACCTTTCTATGCAAACTTAAGAAATACTACATCTTTCTGATTTAGAAAGCAAGCAGTAATGTTAAATTCTTCCATCTTTTCTATATGCAAAACCAACATGAAATTCAGTAATGTTCTTCCACTTTTGTTAATATTTCTGCTGTAATCTCCTGGGATTACAAGGTAAGCAGTTTTACTTTCTGAAAACAAAAAAGTCATGGTTAGTATCCTAGATATACTTAAATGTCTCTAGTTGCAGGTTTGTTGACTGTCTATGGATTGACAATTGGTTTTAGGATAATTCTTCCATTTTTCTAAAAGCTCTCAGCCAATATATTCTTATAGTTCTGCCATAGGATGTACATTCATCTGTTTTTATATTAGTAAGCAGCATGGCTTCTGATTATTTTAGAAATGTCCATTACAAGGTATTTCCATAGGGCTATGAGGTATGTTAGCCAGCTTTCAAAGAGTGGCTTCACAGGGACTTTCCATTTAGTCTTTTGGAAACTGCTGTGGCATTCTGCTGTAAATATTCTTTAGTTGCTTGTCCAAAAAGGATTAGCCTTTTATGCTTTTTTTAAAGTCTGTATTAATTATGCACTGCACTTACTAAAAGTAGAGTTGGCATTTGGTGGAAACAACCAATGAGTTGGGTATTGTTTTAAGTGATAGATAAAAAAAGTTTAATCCCAGATTTTTCATCTTCCCGCATACATAAAAGCTGCAGGATTCTGCATGAATGCAGAGTTTTATCATCACTGAGTAGTTTTCATGAACAGGATTTAAGATTACACAGAGGGTCAGACTCCACAGTTGATTACAGCTGTTTAAATGTCGGTGATTAGATAGGTAAAGTATATATATATAACGAGGAACAGATTGTAGCTATCTGATTTTGAAGACTGAATTCTTGGTGCTTGTCCTGAAATCTCATAGTTGATGTGCTTGCTATCCATGTGCATTGATGTTAATGCTCCCAGGACCTGTTCTGATTTACATTTACATAATCTACTTGGACTAGTAGATTACTTAAATACAGTGAAGTACATTCATCAACTAGTATAATCTTGTCCCTTAGCCAAGTGTGATATAGAAGCTCATTTAGAAGGAGAGTAGATCTGAGATGCAAAGTTGTTATATTTAAAAAAAAAAGGCAAAGCAACAGAAAAAAAAAACCCTCATGGTAATACAAAACCATTTCTTATAAACATATTTACATAAAAATGCACAATAAAACCAAACCACAATAGGCAGTAAATGCAACAAAATACTGAACAACAAAATCAATAAATACAAACAAGCTAAGCAAGAAAATGAGTAAACAACAATTAGAGCATTTAACAGGCAGGGAGAGATGGTCTGTGTTCCTAAGCTTTGTTAGACAATGATAATTTGAGCTTTAGGATGCTTTCTTCTTTCTGTGAATGTTACTGCTGAGTTGTACATGACATTAACATTTACCTAGTGAGATAGCACTCCCCATTTGAAGTTTTTTAAAATACAGTCGTGAATAACCTTATTTTAGCTCTTTGATTATTTGTCTTTCCAAGTAAATTGACCAAAACCATGCCTCCCTAATCAGCCTAGATGATTTCAGATGGTCATTGTTCAAGCTTCTAGTCGCTCTCATTCAAATCAGTTCATTTTCTCTACTGTCCCTCCCCCTCCTTATCAAGTGTAATGTACTTTTTTCATCTTCATAGTCTTTGAAATGAAGTAAATTGTATAGGGCAGTATTTTACAAATGTGTGGAATCGGGGCACACTGTTCTAGATTAAAATGGGGTTTCGAGTGGCACTAAGCCTGGGCAGCAGCCCTAGCAGTACTAGTTGTCAGTCTTGTGTCACAGCATCCTGTTGCTCCAGCTCACAGAGCTATCTGCTCCTGCCAGCTTCTTGACATTGCTAACAGTAGAAGTGTAGAGCACATTGGTCTCCATTGCCGTTCTAGAATACTTATACTGCAGTTTTGCCCTCAGGTGTAATTTTCTGCCTTTGACAGTCACTGGTATAGGGCATTTCTTCTTGCTGCTTGTATATGTTCAAGTCTCTGTTTAGTTAAAATAGGCTAATTCAGGACCCTAATTATTCAGAAGGATAACCAGGCTCTTGTTTTCAAAGAGATTAATTTCCTATATAATAAAAAGGAGAAGACATGGTCTCAAAATATTGCACTTCAGGGTTTAAGATTCATGTTAATGTATTCTGTCTAGAGTTTCAGACATGTTGGATTGATACTAGCAGCTGTAGACAAAAGATAGTGTATGGTGTTACTGAAGACTTCACCTGTTTTTTTGATGTAATAAGGGTTTCTTGCTGTTGTAGAGGATTAGTAATAGTAATTTCTGAAAATGCAGAAAAGTAAATGAATAGAATGCATATGATGATTTTTAGATTTCAAATGATCTTTAGATTAAGCTTTTACTTTGAAATAAATATTATATGTCAAGTGTTAAGAATAAAGGTAACAAATAAAGCAGATGAGCCACACACCATGTTACTTTGTTCTGTTTCTGTTAGGACCACTGTTTTTACCATAATGCACTACAGTATCTAGGGCATCAAATTACACATGACATCATTTATCTGTCTTTCATATACATGATAGTTTTGGAAGTTCAACATGCAGTAACATACAGCTCATCACCCCTAATATTTGATACACAGCTCTATATTTTGTTTTCCTCTAAAAAATGTCATACATCATGTTTCATTACCATATTCTGATATAATATTCTCACAAAGCATATGCCATTGAATTTTTGAAGTGTTGCATGTGGTTAGATCTTACTGTAGGGGGTGAGGAATAATACACTTCTCAGATATTTCCCCCAAACAGCAGTTGCACTGTGAATAAAAAAGTCCTCTGAAATAAAGATTTTCATGGTGAATCACTTGATTCATTAAATATCTGGTTTACTGTTGTGCATTATTTTTGTTTTTCTTTGGTTGTGCACAAGGCTGTACGCTATTTCTCAAATAATATACATCATGCTCACTCAGCAGCATTATATGCAAAAGAGGAATATCTTGCACTAAATTTTTGTTCTTTTCTGTTTTAAACCTAATTTAGTTGCAATGATACTCTTGCAGATGCTTTTTTTTCTCCTTTTAAAAGTTATATACTTCAGTACTTCATATACTGCTTTTCCTAAAATACACTTTAAGTGATCAGGCAGTGAATAATTCCAGTAACCGAACTATCTAATGGCATAATGTTTCTCTTCATTGGGTATTTTCTCACTATTACTTATTAGAAATATAGTTTACAATTATTCTTTGTATAAAACAGCATACATGCTTCCTGCTTATCAAATACATGTAGAGAAGTGCAGCCTAACTGAAGAACTTGGGAAAACTTTAATAATCTGAGTAAGCATATGAAGTTTGGACTGTATGTTGGGATGAGGCTCTAGTGAATGCCATCCCACACGTACCATTTCTAGAAGGAATAGGAGGAATATCTGTATCAGAATGTCGGTAGGCAGAAAGTCCTGGCATGTTCCAGGGGGTGCGAAGGGCTGGATGAAATGGACAAAAGGACGCGGCAGAGTGTATTAGCTATAGAGATAAAAGTTGTATGTGTGCACTTCAGGTCACATAAAAAAAGTAGTAGCTCAAATTTATGTCCTTGTGAATGGCTTTGTGACGTGCAAAACAAAGCTCGTATGGGCAATTTTAATTTATCATTTGCCACCTTTAGAGCTTAAGTATACAAACTTGATTAGGAACAGGGGCTGAGAAAATGAAGTTTTACCTTTCAACTTATAAAAGACCATGATAAACCTATAAAAAGCACAGTGATGATGCTATGAAATGTAGTGGACATCTGAAGGCAGTACATATTACCTGATGTTTCAATTTTTTATATTAAAAAGTTTAGTTAAATTTTGAGCAAAACTTAAACCGTTCACATACATATATCTGTTAATAGGTTTTGCGCTTGTTACAATAAGAAAGTGACTGTTGTGACCTTAAAAAGCAAAAGGGAATCTTCACAAAATGTGTGCATTTTATATCCTGTTCAGAATATTGTAGACTTTATCTCTCTAAACATAACGTCTAGTGATATTATTTATATAAGAGCCTTATATGTGGTCTGTAAATGGCCTTATCTTTGAGTCCATTACCATAAAAGTACAACTTAGCATAATTTATCTACAGGGACATTGATCAAAGTGATCAGTGATGTGGGTTTCATATATGATATCATGATATGGACTACCTCATGGAGAGAAAACCACAACTGGCATGATATATTTACTTAGATATCTTTGTCATATCTTTTTTCAGCGTCTGGTTATATTTTATTCTCATTTACTTAGATTTATGGTGAGATGTATCTGCTATTCTTTTAGTGGTACTTTACTATGATGATATTGTCCTGTTGTCCAGTTAATTGCTTTCCTCTCTGTATTTCTGCATTAGTTGTTTTTCTTCCTCAAATAAAATGCAATGAAGGTATGTAAAATATTACATCTGGTTGAATTCAGACTGCTCTTCCAATTTATCAAGATCACTCTGTATTCTAATCTTGATCTTCAGAGTCCTTGCAACTCTCCCTGGGTTATTATCAGAGATGAACATTGTAAGCATTCTCTCTTTGTCCAATTTATTAAATAACTGCTGAATAACAGCAGACCCTGGTCAGCCATCCACAAGATACCACATGATGCCATCCATATTTGATGGTGAATTGCCCCTTGAGAACATTTTTTCAATCAGATGTGCACCAACCTTTATACAGAGTAAATATAGATCAGTTTTCTTGTGAGATCTTTTTTTCTTATGAAAATGCTGTGCAGGGTGATAGCAAAGCCTCTTCACTCCCTACATTACTTTCAGTTCATTTCTTTTACCAAAGATGCTTTTTATTTTGGGAAATGCCATAGGCAACAACAGCATCAATGCATTTAGTGTTTAATGCTGTGACAAAAAATTTGCATATAGGTACCGACATGTATTGTGAATAATCGAGGAAAGATAATTCAAGTGCTTAGAATAAATTCAGTTTGCTTAGAAATATGGGTAAAAGGCTGTGTTTTAACTATATAAATAGTTTAGCATTTATCTGATACTGTGTATCAAGGATGTTTCTGGCTTCATATGCTTTATGTACAAGTATCCAAGCTGTGATATTCATGCTGCTAATGATAAACAAGCCACTTCAAAGTGCTATGTACAGCTGTCTGAGTCAATGATAGCTTTCCCCTGCCACTGCTGGTGGTAACACCAAGCAAAATCAAACTTGAACTTTTAGTGTACAGCATGAGTTAGATAATATAAACTGTAAAAAAAATCCTAAGCAGAACACAAAGTTAGAGATCAATGAGGTCCATTGTTTATGGAGTCAAATAATTTTGACTGAATCTCCACAGTCTGGTTCAAAACTCTTTTACCATAATACTTTATCTGTAAAGTTGTTATATGCCTTTATTCAGACCTCTCAGTGGCCCATGTAGCTGTTATCATGAACCTAGAGTGTCAGAACCTTATTCTGCGAGATGTCTTGGATGTATTAAATTTCAGGAAGTCTGTTTCTACTTTCATAAATTATACATCATCTCTGATTAAGATATTCATAGGTTTTGTGCTGTTTAACACTTAAGTGTGTGCTTTTGGTGCATCGGTGGGCTATGTGCATCTGTGTACTAGTCATGATGTCTTTTCTCTTTCCTAAGTGTGTATTTTCAATTCCAAGTTCTGGCTATATGAATATGAAATATTCTTTACTTGTTCTTTTGATAAATATATGCTGATATGACCTGCTGGAGCATGTGTCTTTTGCAGGTTCATCTCTGCTGATATTTAGGATATTAGGATTCTTTAAGTCACAGAACAGTAACAGCTTTTTCATCGCTCTTGAGGTGCTTTGTTCAATACTATGTTGTGTCAATACCATAATTGTTATGTTAACAACAACTACAATAAAGTGGAGCCTTTTTTAAACTAGAGTAATAGCCAGTAGCTAAAACAGAAATGTAAAAGTTCTGGTGTGCATATTAATCTGAAAATGTAGAAGTCGTAGTTTAAAAGTTACTGACCCTAAAGCACACATTTCAAAAGGGCAGAGTACAAGTTGGATGCAATGACAAGTTTTGAGACAGATCATGTGTGCTTGCATCCTATTTTTACTAGTGGTAATATAAAACTTTAGAGAATTATTCCCATAATTCAGAGATTTTTCAAGCTCATTTTTAGTGATATTCTCTCAATAAGAAATTCTTAGACATGAGTAGTGTTTAGAGTCTCTGTAACAATGCCACTTAATGTTAAGATTGCTCTGGAGTCCTAGATGTGATGGAAGGCACTTTCCAAATGCAAAGGAAGACGTTATCCAAAGCTGGCCTGTTAGTTTATCTGAATATAACTTCTACAGCATGAATTTTAGAATATTTATTAGTTTTGTGTTTACATTCCTGAATTACTGGATTAAAAGATAGTAAATACATGATTGCTGCAGAATATTAACAAATAAATTTACTGCACTTTATTCCTTTATGGCAAGAAAGATTTTATTAAACTGCACTAGAGGAGAGCTAATTTCCAAGATACTGTGCTAGACTAAAGCTAGACTAGACTTCAAGAGCAATCTGAGAATGGCTGAATTCCCAAAGCCTTATAGAAAAGGAATTATATAACATCTCACCTTCCTCAGAGCACAGCAAATACTGATTGCTTCTTCAGCATGTCTGAAGTCAACTATTAAAACTATTCCACCTCTAGAAGGAGGAAGGAAATGGACAGTCAAAAGAGGTTCATGAAACATGATTGCATCCCTTCACATTAGTTTTGTAGACTGGAAGATTCTGTGTAACATTGTGGCCTTGGTCTCTTTGCTTCTGCAAAGCCTCTGCCTCTGCCTCTCTATCTCTTGTGCCTAGGCCTAAGGATATAGGTCCCAAGTGAAAACCATTGGACGAGAAAGGAAGATCAGTAGGCAGAGTATAATTTTGAGTGGGGAGAGTTTCTGTCCATATGTATTCTCAAATATAAATAAAGCAGAACTTCAACAAACAGACAAGCCTAAAACTGCATGTGCTTATGAAGTCTCACAAAGGAAATGAATTTTTTCCAGTGCAGAAAAATGAAGATGTGTTTATGACTACAAATGCTATGGCAGAGAGAACAATATTAAAATATTTTCAGGAGTTCAGTGGGGAAGTTATAAATTAACTAGGTATTACTTACACCTTTAGTTTATGCAGGTTTTTAAATGTTTGAATAACAAAATAATGATACCGTTTGCCATAAATTTGTTTAATAAGCCTTTTATTGATACTTATATGCTTCATTAAGTAGTAAGCTGCCAAAATGAGAAGAGCAGTTTGCGTCTTGTCAAAACTGACATAGTTTAGGTAAAAATTGTCATTTTAAAAATTAAGAATGCTTTTATTCCCTGTGTGTTTCAAGCAACTTTAACTCTAGCATTGCAGACTTGGATTAAAAACAATTTTTATGAAATTGACAGTGTAGTTTGGGGAATTTTTGTACATAATTTTCTTGTCATACAGAGGATATTCATGTTCAGTAGTAACTAGCACCATAAGCTTGTAAAGTAAAGTAAGATCTGCATAAAAATCTTCTTGAGAATTTATTAAATAGTGCTGCAGCTGAGTTTAAGAGTTTGGGTCTAAACATCCCCCCAAATGAGTGTTTTGAAGTAGAATTTTAAAATGGCATCTGCATCTGAAAAAGAACACCACTGCTGAAGAGTGAACAGAAATAAATGTTTTCCTTAAAAAATCATGTTTCTTGTGAAAATAGGCTGCCTCAGGCTTAAAATTGGTACAAAAAGACCATTTTTTCACTGAATTACATGGGGCAGGCTCTTTAAATAGTAAATAGCAGCTCTTCTCTGATATGTAATATAATTCAACCTGTTACTACTTGAACTTTGCTTTGTCTTAGAGAAAATTCTAGATCTTTTTCATATTAGGTCAGAAGATAGTAGTCAATACTGATAAGGAGATAAAAGGATATGCCCTCCTAACTATTAAGCAGGCTCTTTGGTCATCATTGTTCTAGTCAGACTAAAGCAATATTCAGTGAATCCACCATGACAAAGGAGCAGTTTTCTTTCTGAGCCAAAAAGAATGTTAAGGTGTGACATTACTGAGATTTTTTAAAGACATTCAGTGGCCTCAAAATACGGTCAGAGCCAAAGTGATAAAGAAGTCTTGTATGTCATGAGATTTATATTACCATAAGTCTTCCATATTCTAGTCCAAGTTTTATTTAGTAAACTCACTTATTAAAAAGGAATTTTGTTATCTTGTCTTTGATATGTTCTCTTTATTATGTATACGTTGCTTTTGAAATTTAGCCTGATTTATTAATAATAAAATATTATATTGAAACATTGTAGTATATATTATATGAAGAAACTCATAAATGGGATTAAGTGGAGGAACTGATGTTCCGTTCTTTCCTCCAAAGTCTAGAAGACTTCCAAAATCTGTTTTAATAATATATTATGTAGTTACATTTAAAACAGAAAAAAGAAGTATCTAAACAGAGGAATAGACTGCTGGTCCTCTCTCTGCATCCTTCCTTGCCCGGATGAGAGCCATATTCATCAGATTATAGAGAAATACTTATTTGACCAGAAACAGAACAAGACGTTCATATTCTGGCATAGCAGTGTGAGGAATGTCTCCATCAAACTAGCCTCCAGTTAGAAGGAGCCCTCAGGCCAAGACCTCAGGCTGGGTTTAAGCACCTTAATTCTGTGTTACTTGTTATATCTATGTGTTTTTTACTGCGTCTAGTCAGAGTGAACTGTTGTCTGCTCTTGTGTTACTGTCTTGGAAACCCCCCAATAGAAAACACATGCTTTAAATACCAATGTTTACAAAAAGAAAATATGTAATTATAAACTAAACATTAGGCATATTTTGACGTCCCAGTTCTATTAATCTTTTACCCTATATTGATCTTGCAACACGCTCACAATTAAATTTCAGACATCCAATAAATGTCATTAATTTAGAATTATCTGGTCTATACTACAGGTTACAATGCAATCTCATGTGTTAAATTTGTAATTGATGTTATTATTTGTCATTCAGAAAAAAAAATATTGATATATAGCAATGAGCTATCAAAGAACAAATTTCAGAATCCTTTTCTGATATTCTGATATTTTGATATTTTAATCTTTAAATTGCCACAGGCTGTATGTAATTAATTTATTAAGGACAGGAATAGAAATCATACAGCATGACTTTGCCTGCTTACAAGTGACCTGTAAAGTAAGAATTACTTTCTGGTGAAAATGTAATTTAAAATGACAAGTGAGGAAAAGTATAATTTCACAGAATTGTAACCAAGTCAAAATGAGAAATGTTTTATATCATCTTCATTGCTCATTCCCCTTCAGTTACTTCACTTTTTGACGTTCAGGGCTATATTTGTTCTTAGTATTCATAATTAATACATTGCACTGGCATATACCAGCTTCCCTGTATCTATATGGCAAACCTGTTTTGTACTTGCTTGTGTTTAAAAATTTGGATTTGGGAATTTTAAAATTCAATTGAGGACAAGATTAGGCAATTTTTTTTATTCTGATTTGCAACATTTTCAAACTCCCTGGGAAGCATACCAGTCCTTGGCTTTTATATATACCATTTCATCAAATACGTATGTTTCCAGTACTTCCTTAGTAAGAGCTAACTATGTTTGTCATCTTCATCAGCAAAGCTTTCCAGCTTCAATAGTATGTCAATCTATAAAATCAATTTAGAAGCTTATAACATGTGTCAGTTCTAGTAAATGAAATTTTTGCATGACTCAAATATTACAAAAATAGTTCTATGCCATAGTTCCCAAAGACTTGTAATGAAAAGTGTGGCTTTTCCAGCCCAAACTATTCTGAGTTGTGAAAAGAGTTAGAGAGCTCTCTGAAAGTAAGCATGCAAAATAATCATCACAGCCACAGTAATAATTAATACTTTCCAGGGCTTTACTACACAGATTCAGTACAATGTTTTAAGCTCTATAGGTCAAGCTAGTATGAAGTGCTGTGTATTCACCTCTTACTTTACTTCATGCCAGCTGTTTTCAGCTTCCCCTAATTAAACAGGGATGGATTTAAGCAAATGATTGGCTGCTTCTAAACAATAAAAACTAAAGAGTATCTGCACAGTTTTTTGTGTGACTTAAAGGCAGTTTAACCCAGATGTAAGTTCAGCAATTGTAAAATGCCTGTATAAATAAGGTCTCAGAAATATTTTAGCATAAATTAAAAAAAAATTTCTTTGGCTAGAGAAAGCTTATGAGAGCTTGAGCTAAAGAGGAGTTTTATTCTCAAAATTGCCAGATTGTCATAATCAGATCCATTAAAACAAACAGGAACAAAAAAAACTTTAACTATAGAGTCACGCCTGTGGGTCCATAATAAGCACTTTGTTAGTGTATTTTATCATAGGAATTGCAAAGATTGCAGATAGATAATTAACCAGTCAATATTCGTTACCTGATTCCAAATTGTAAAGCATAGTTTTGTACCAATACAAATATTAATTAGATGCTAATTAATAATTTCAACCATGTAACACTTACAAAACAAGTATGCAAATCATCATTAACCAACCTGCACTCTAGCAGTGATTAGCCTTCATTATGTTCAGTAACAATCCTCTTGGGGCCATAAGCCTCTGCAAATCTGGCCTGAGATTTCAGCTGAAAATTTTCAGGTTTATATCTATTTCAATGTTTCATTTGAAGAATAAATTGTGCCTACATTGGATAAAATTATAATTATCTGCAATCTTTCCAAGCTAATCTCAAATCCTTAAAATAGAGCCACTTTAGGTCTAATTTAAATAAAGTTTAGATTAATAATCTGCATTTCAAGAAATAAATGTGAAGTATGGCACTGTATCTATATCATGTTTAAGTGTATATATTTTTGGAGTGATTAATTGTGGATATATTCTTGGAAGATATAATATATTTTATATTCACTATTGCATTTTAAACTTTTCATACAGAATGTAGGTATCAAAGCTCTATGGAGCTCCACTTTGCTGTAATAAGCTTGCTGTCACCTACCAGAGTCATCTTTTTCTGTCTAGGAAGTGCTTTATTCTCCTTTACCCTTTCAAAAGCTTCTTCAAAGTTTGGGGCATTTTTGTGTACCTATAGATGAAAAGAAAATTCTGTAATTGTAGCATAATTCTGCTGATGCCTATTTTGTCATTTCAATCATTACAAAAATGCCCTTTCAATTTTCACACTTCTAAAAATTTCAGACATATGCTTGGTTTTATTATAAGACTGTCTATTTTGACACTAGCTCTAGAACAAGGCTACTTACTATACCTTAGCTTCTAACCACATCAAGCCCACTCTAATTATCTTTGTTAACAGCTTTTTCTAGTCCTCCAAGGGTTCTCCTATAATGTGGGTGGAGTGCATTGCATTAATGAACACCGCAGTTTTCCAGATTGTCATAGAAGGAGCACTTAATGCAAGTCACAAAGCTTCATTGGGTTATTCAAGTAATTTATGTCATACTGGCATACTGCACTGAAGGGTAGTATGAGACACCTATAAAAATCTGATTATTCTGTTGCATTGCTTCTGTTAGGTATCAGTGTCAAGATGTGGCAAGTAAGTTCAGTACATATGCAATTTTATAAGTGTTTAAAATCCTTGTTCTCTTCAGTATGATTTAAGCTTTGCAAACTTGGTAGGTGTAATCATTTTATCTCACTAAATGGTAGCTATTGTTGCTGAGATATACAGCACAGATCCTTATGTAGAATGTTAAGCTAATTGATCCATTGTCTATGCTTGTTCTAAATATTTTATTTCTTAATCAAAATCAATATCTATTACATTTTCTTTACAATGAATATAATACTGCCTAGGGACACTGGAGCAATTAAGTAATTGTGTTTATCATGACTAATGTGTTTCTTAAATTGTAAAAGCTGGAGAATAGGTTAAAAGAGAAAAAAAGGCAGAACATATGCACCTATGTCCAAAACTGCAATCCTGAGAAGTCTCCCTTAGCTGTTGCCTAACTTGTGTATGAATTAATTTCTTTGATTTTTAAATTCATTTGTTCTCTAGTGGTTTACAAGTGCTCCTCTGAAGGTTTTGTATACCATTTTTTAATTCCTACATAAATGCTGGTAGGAAAAGGCTTTCTGGAAACACAGATCTTGTCTTCAATACTTGAAAAAGAATAAAATCAGCAGTTTTAAATTAAAATAACACAGCTTACAAAGTTCCATATACCTTTTTGAGTTATACTTTCTATATTTTTCATTATCAAGCTTTTATCAACAAAGCATGAGCCCTTAGTGACCCAATAAAAAACTATATCCAGACATTCTTCTGATCAATAAAAGGAAATAAAATCAAGCAATTACAGTGTCAGACTTGGTGGCAAGGTTTGCACTTTGAGTGATTCTGACTAATTTGCCATAGATGTTGCACTAGGTGTGGAGGGTAGAGTGCCAGTCTGAATAGTTGATATCACTTTTTGGGCAACCGTGGGTCTGCTAACAGTAAGCACATGGCTTGTCTCCTAGCCCTGGTGATCTAGCCTAACCCTGCTTAGAGTCTGAGAGAGAGGATAATGTCAGCTGGAACTATAATAACTACTGATCTTTGCCAACATCTTTTTCTTAAGTATAGTTGTCATCGTTATGAAAGATAATTAATAGTGTACATGATAGTGAACTTCTGGCCTGAAAAACAGCAGATCAAATTTGAGTTGTTATGGCCAGAGTCAAGTAGGCAGCTGTTTAAATGGACATCATTAAAACTTCTTTAAAAAAAAAAAAGGAAAAATTCCTGAGAAAAATTTCTCTGAGAAATTGAGTGGTTGTGGAAGAATTCTTAATGGAAAAATGTTTTAGTGCCTCTGAAACCTAAACTATTCTTTCCATAAAATAGAGCTATTTTTGTTGAAAGATTAAGCTATCTTTCTCGACTGTACTTTCTCTTTAAATAATTGCCTTAAGCGTTTTATTTAAAATTCTTTGCTTTGGCTCTAATTTTTGAGAAAGTTTGGTAATACCTGAAGGAGAACATTTGTGCATGCAAAAATCCCAGGCCCACCCAAAAATTTACTACACAAACATGTGCACCCCTCCAAAAAAGAAAATTTAAAAATGTATATGTGGGACTTAATTGAGAAACTTGTTTATAATTTTTCTCAAAGTTAGTAGGCCTACCTGCACACAAGAGATGCCTTTACTCACGTTATATGCTTCTACAGAGCTTCTGGAAAAGACTTTGTCCAAACAAAGCAAGTAAGTTTGCTAAAGCAAACTAAGCCCAAATGACTGAGCAAACATGTTCCCTATGATCCCTGTAAATTCTCTGGGTGTGGGAACCATTTGCAGTGCGGTTTGCAAAGTGCATAGTAAAAAGGGATCCTCATCTATGTCCAGGGCTTCTAGATGCTGCTGCGACATGAATGATATAACACTGTAGATGGTAATTATTAAGGAGAAATTTTACTCATAGAGCATTAAAGAGAAAACCCTAATCCTCCTGGCATCACACTCAGAAATTTCTGTTTTGCTTGAAGAGTGGGTCTACATGTGGAAAAATTGAATAAATTAATTGGTCCCACTTAATGAAATGTAGTTAAACATACATTGCGTGAAATAGTCAACTCAAAATTAAAGTGTTGAGAATAATTATTAAATGTTAAAGACTCCTTCTGTTTTCAGTGGTATTTTTCTATCCAATATACAGTATTTTTTTGAGTTCTGTCTGAAATAATCCTTACAGATCCATTCAAAGTAATTTTTTGTCTCTTGTAGTGTTGCACCCCCCATTCTGTGGGTGTCATTTTCATTGTTTATCTATTCATATATATCTTTGTTTTTATTACTCAGAGCTGAGGCTTTCCATCTCACATGCTATTTCTAAAAAAAAAAAAAAATTAAGCAGTGATTAATGATTTTACACCATTATTGTATATCAGATCAGATGTTAATTTGCAACTTTGAAAGCTCTTGGGGTAATAATGCACTTGGTTTTGTTGCCCTGGAAAGAAATCGGTTCAACAGAACTCAACAGAGAGCTATCCATTTCCCTGAATATTCATGTTACTGAGGAAGGAAGCAATATTCTATACACATTGCTCAGTGGAAGACTTCCAGTACCGAAAAAAGATTTTACTGTATTACAAAGATCTCATGAAAGGAAGATAGAATAAGAAGTTTTCTTAAATCTGTCAGTATATCAAGTATTTTATTACACACACACTGTAAAGAACATAAGAATAGATCCTCAACTACCACAATTTATCAAAGCTCATTGTCATGGGATACTGATCTTCAGAAGCAGTGTAGGAACTCTGGTTTCAATTATTGCTCTCTGAAGTTTTTATGCTAATCTCCAATAACTTGTATCTCACTTCTCTAAAATTCAGTGCAAGATCCAAATTTTCAAATTGGTCGTTTAATCTTAGCAGCATGCTTCCTATGAAAATAAAAAAGGTAAAACTCCCTGGATCATATGTCATAACCCAACTAGCACTGTGAAGATCAGTCAGGTATCTTAAGGTATATGTATAACACCACAGGATAAACCAAATTGCCCATCAGGCAATAGAATCTGGCTCCATTCTAATATGTTAGACAACTATTACCAATGCTGCTGCTTTTGAGAGGTAAGCTCAGAAATCTCTGCACTGCATTACAGCGTATGTATTGCTGATATCTGTATGGAGCCAAATCCAGAAAGAATATCAACCTTCAAAGTCAAAAATTCTCCTCCTTAAAGCTCCTCAGGAGCAAGCTTCATACCAAATGCACTAGCTGGTGCAAAAATAGATAAACTGTAGTGGTAAGGTCCCATTTTTATGAACTCTTTGGGGTTAAAGCATAAAGTTTATGGTACTCACATAAAATGGTTTTTTGAGTTTTGATAATATTGACCTAGTGTTTGTAGGATTACCTCTTAGCAAAAATATTCAGGCAGAAGCAGGTGACATTATATATAAAATGGATGGAGAAGAACCATGTTAATGATGCATCCTTGTTAATATGGAATCAGTGATTCCTATAAATTTGTTGTGGGAAGCTCCTTGATCAGCATGGCTGGTTGGTCTGGACCTTGTCCTAGTGCCCTAAACTCTTCACTGACCTTCAGCATTTAATTTGGGATTCCAGGTTTCATTGCAAGGCTGAGCTACCTAAGTGTCAGATATTGTAATATGCAGTGCTGCAGTGCCTGTCTACCTCAGTAAATACCCTCTTTTGCTTACAGTAACCTGTCGCACTTAGTAAACGCATTTAATGCTACACATTTAAAATAGTAATTAAAAAAAAAACTTGCATTGAAAAGTTATGATTAAGAAAATCTCTTCGGTTACAAAAATCATTAGAATAAGAGCAATATATGCACTTACCACTAGCTATACTAAAAAAAAAAAAAAGATAAAATCTCCAAAGCTAGCTGTTCTTTGTGCTTTTGATAATTATTTTTATGCATAGGCACATGGATTGATCCGCATTTATAAGAGAATCATTTATCTAATCTGTGTTTCTAAATAACAAAACACAATATTTCATCTCTGTCAAACATTTGATGTAGCAAGCTTTCTAAAACTATTTCCAGTAAGATAATAAGCAGTTTTTTAATTGTCTTCAGTTGGAGATGAATGTAATGCCCGGACCTGTCAGGCCTTTGTCACAGACATTCTAATAATGACAAATATTGTCATATTAATAAATATGCAAATAGATTACTAAAAATCATGCCTTTAGGAATTTATATAGTACCACTCACCATAACGTGTACAAAAGATTTAGCGAAACATTTAAGCATATGCATAACACTGAATTTAACTCAGCTATAATAAAAAAGAGTAAAAAATAATTTGACTCTTTTGTAGTTTCACTTTAGGGTTTGTATGTACTTATTAAGCCAGTGTTTAAGCACTTTGGTGGATCTTGGCCTAAGAGCTTAATGATTATTTTACCATATAATGACATGTCCAGTATGAAGGGAAACAGAACCTTCCTCTATAGAACCTACTTGCCATGAAAAAGTCTATTGCTATGTTGCGTGATAATCAGTTCAATTCAATGTACAGTAAATTGGATCATTATTATTATTTTCCCATCTCCCAAGCAATTCATGAACCATTTTTAAATTTCAAAAAAACAGTTCATGAATCAGACAAAAAAAATTTAGAAAGAACCCAGCCCACAATGAGATGATGAGTCAGAGTTCTTTTCTGTAACAGTTTCGACCAAAGTACATCTGAAATCTAATGAGGATTGGCATTGATGCAGAAAAGGCCATGATGAGCATGAAACAATATGTTGAATTTACATGTTAAGAATTTTTGTTGGTTATCTGAAAAATCCATAAACATCTGGATGAGAAGAGGGAGTGGGGGGTTATCACTTTATACTAAAATGATGGAGTTTATATTGGGATACAATACTATAAATGGGAGAAGAAAGTAGTTTCTTGCACAGCTGTTTCCAATTTTGTTAATCTATATTTCAAGCCAAATTCACCATGGAATTAAACCACACATTTACATTGATGTGTATGTGTCTGAATTAAAGATACGGGAAAAAACTTTTGAAGATCACTAAATGTCTGTAATACTTTGGAGGTATTTAGTCAGCTTTACTTTCAGAAGACAAAATTAGCAAGTGCAGCTGCTATTTGTGGACCTGTATTTTGTGAATATGAAGGACTAAGCTTTCAAAAGGACATTTGCACATTTTTAGTCCCCAAAAATGAGAGCAAAAAAGAATGTTCAGAGTTAAAGCTTACATTCCAGTCTGATAAAATATTTTTGTTCAAAAGGTTCTAAGTAAACATTTGAGCTTGCAGATGATGAGCATCTACATACCTTAATGGTAGTTTTTAGCAACAGATGCATGTGCACATAATACATAGGGTACGGTGTTGCCGCACATTCTGCAAAATGAGAGTACGTGTGTTTTGCATTTATTTGTATAGTCTTTTTTTCAGTGGTTTCCCTGTCCTTAAGAAACATACTAAATTCATAGTCAAAAACAGTGCAAGTATTTTGCCTCAGTTAGAAAAAAGGAATGAAGAGATCTCTGAGGTCAAGAATAGCTCTATGAAGAATGAGAAGGGTACTCGACGTGTACTGAGATTTTTGTTAAGATTTCCCTTCTGGCATATAAAACTGAGGGTATTAAGATCTATATTTTATCATGAAAATAACTTGGGATGGAGTGCAAAAATACATATTTTTAGCAATTTTTACTACAGTATATGATGAAGATTTTGATGGTGGCATCAGTTTAGCAGCCTTTATTGAAGATAGTGAAAGCAGTACATCTTGTTCAGACCAAATAGGATATTTGAAAGAGTAGGAACACTTTCAGACACAAACCTTTCTTTCTTAAACAGCTTTAAAAATGCAAACAGGTATTATTCCTTTCTGGAAATCTTAAAATTAAAACTTCACGTGAAAAGTACAGAGAAATTTTCGTGGTTACTGTGTCTATGGAAGTGCTGGTTAACTTCATATTATCCATATCATAGATCAGAAGTATTGTCAGTATTATGTGATATGGGTCTGATCCAGAGCTGCTTTACAACATGTTTGTAAACAAAGTTCTTCTGACTTCAGCTGACTACAGGTCAGGCTGGGGTGTGGGTTTGTTAGAGCCATGGTATCAGAAACTTGAAGATATGCTCTTACATCACACCATTTATTAGAACTTTTCTATAAACAAAGTATCAAACATTAAATAGCGGTATTACTGCATATAAATTTTAACAATATTTTTAAAGTCTTGTTTTCTGTTGATCTTTTGGTACTAAAAAGAAATATTCATATTTATCTAGGCACAATCATTGATTTCAGAGGGCCTTGAGGTTTTGAGATCAGGATTTGCTTGTTTCTTTTACTTCCATGACCAATGTTAGCAATAAAATCCTTTGGAACATACAGTTCCTAACAATATCAAGTTGAGGGAATTAATAACTTCAATTTCTTTCTTTCTGTCATTGCATATATGATGCTGATGACCACTCTAAAAATTGAGCATTGCTTCTTGCAAGCAATAAAGCTGTCATTTTTAATTAAAGAGGAGATTTGGAGGGAAGATACCAAAATGTTAGAGCAGCTAATAAGTTCTGAAAATCGTGTACAGCTATTTACTTTGGTGTTCAATAAAAACCAGCTACTATAGCAACTACTAAACCACATGATTTATGTGCTACTTGAAAGAGATAGGCCTCTCTTTACAGGAGAGATACTTGCCAATATGTTCTCTGAGATGAAGAGTTTATCTGTTTAAAACACTAAAAACAAAATGCTAACAACAGGTTACCTTCAATTTTAAGAAAAGGACATTGTTTACCTGAAAGAAATAATGGCAAACTATTTTTCAAGCTGTGATTTATCATATGTTTTTCTTTAAAGCTCTTAGAGCCCTTACGTTTTCACTAGAAACTTTACCTTATAATAGACTATACATTAGTGCCTAAACTTTTTTTAAGCTGGAATAAAGAAAGAGATAACTGCTTTTCTGTTCCTAATGAGTTCTTTGTAGCTTTATGACACTAAGCTTTAAAGAGCAATGATTAAAAAAGGAACCTGGAAGGCAAAAGTAAGAAAATCAGAATCATTTTCTCAGTGCAAGGGACTTAAATATATGAGAATTGAATTGTCAAAGAGCTACATATCAAAATAAAGAAGCAAGAAGGGAAGTTTAAGAAAGAATAGCAGCATGATTAAACAGAAGTTCAAAAGTTTATTCAAGCCAAACTAATACTTCTCAGAAACTGGGAATCCAACCCAAGAGAAACTAATATATGGTGCATTAGTGGTTAAGGCGAGATGCATGAGCGGTAATTAGGACAGCTAACTGAAGATTTGCAGTCTGATATGAAGCCAGTGTAGGTTCATTAGAATCGTTAGACCAATTTTAAAATGGCTTTGGATCAGGCCTCTGAACAGAGCCTTAAATGACCACTGTCATTTGTACAGCCAGGCCAGCATTTCTGCCAGCACTGTGGCTAGCCATCTTTCTCTGACCATACCTATGAATAGGTAATGCCATTAAATAGCTAGAATAATGATAGTTATTCCCAGCTGCCTCTGATAAGTTTGACTGTGAAAGTAATTTTATACTTGCAGCATAGACATGCAGAACACCCATCAAAATTACCTTTGCCATTGGTTATTTCTAAAGTCACAATGAGACCAAGATTTCTCTCTGCTTTTTCAAGAGACTTTATTACCCTCCTTTCAGTGGTATGCTTGGGCCCTCTCTTTCCTTCTTAACGTCTCTTTTCTTATTTCTTATTTACTTTTGACTAATGGATATGGAAATGCAGAACATCATAGCCAGAAGAGAAGACAGACAAAATAGTGGGTAAAACTTGTTGTGGTAGAACATGAGCTATGGACAAGGCTTAAGTAGCTGCTATAATATGTATATATCCCTCCATCCCCTAAGCAACTTAAAAAAGGTATTTTTTAGGAAACAGTTGGAAGAGATGTTCGCCTTTTGCTAGATACCTTGAAGGAACAAAATGAAATTTCCCTTCACTCAACTTCTGTGTTGAAGGAGTGGTACATGCTAGTACAAGGAAAAGTGGGTAAAACTATTGTTTGAATAGAAATTGTAATAATACTGTAAAAATATGGGGTAAAAATATATATACAAGTTTCAGTGGCAACCTTCTGTGTACCCTTTCTTTTAATGTTGAGAATTATATAAATATCTTAAAAAAAGATCTGCCTGTTGCTATTCTGCAATTCAACAAATCTGTGTGAATATTATATTCTAGAATATAAGTTTTAAATCTTCGTTAGCTAATTACAGCAAAGTGTGGCCTTTCTTTCAAATACAAAGTTTAGTAGGATGCTAAATATACATATGTTTTCTATTATTGTTTATGGATGCCTCAGAAGCTGTAGTTTGTGAATACATAAGGAGTAGGTGTCATGATAAATGAAATGCTGACATGAAAGAATAATTTTTAATTTTTAAAACACCTTCCATTGTGGACAGATTCTTTCTCATTTCAAATCAACTACACGGTCCAAGTTTCTAGGCATTGCTGATTGGTAGCTGATAACCTCTCTCAAAGTTTGGTCTATAGATATGATATTCAAAAGCTAAATGCATCTACTGAATGATCCTCAGATCTTAAGGGAATGATTCAGGATCCTAGATCTGGACATGCATCCCAAGATGCATCTTAACTCCAGGTTGGGACAGGTCATGCATTCCATTCCTGCTTTCTTTTTGCTTTTCACGTATTTCCAGGTTCCAGACAACAGGGAAGTGACTTGTAGGCCCTTGCACCCAAATTTAAATATAGCCTAAGTGAATTTTTATTTGCTATATAGGCAAGACAGCTGTGAAAATCCTTGCCAAAGGGATTCTGTTTGCAAAACTAAGTCTAAGAGAAGACTGGACAAGTGCTTGAAAGAGAGCTATTTAGGGCTGCTAAAAAGCATGAGACCCAGGTATCTACATCTTAATCATCAGTAGGGTATCCACTATGGTCATGTGCCAAATATTGGGCTAGATGAGTCATGGAACTAAAACATGTCCATTCTTTGGGTTGTATGTGTGCAACTGAAATTCCATGGACTGTTTATTGTGTAGCTAGTGTGAAGGTGGTCTCCTTTCCCTGGAATAAATGGGGAAGTTTGATCAGAGCAGTAGGCTGCATGTGAACCACCCTTTTGACTTACTGAGGAAGCAATTCCCAGCTTTCATTCTCCCTCTCTCCCTGCAAAGGAATTACAGTCCTGATAAGACTTTGAGTATGTTGGGACTCGCTTGACATGTCTGTTTAGTCATATTCTACACTTATTCATGGACTGTTAGCTCTTAATTAATTTTCTAGGTGTATTTGAAATTGAAGTTTGTAGCAAGTTCCTTTTTTGATTAAATCTTTTTTTTTGGTTGTCATCTTCTGAAAGGAATTGTCTGTATAAATGTTTTCATATGCAATATATAGTATTTTGATCTCATGTTATGAATGCCCCATTTGTTGATTAGAGATTATTACAATAAATCACTTTTATTAATACAGGCACAAAACCAACATATCCTCATTAGATTACAATAATTTTGCAGAATGACATTTAACTCAGATCTTCATTAAAACTACTTTTTAATTATTTTATTTCTTCTAATTCAAACAGGAAAAAAAGCTTTTCCATCTGTTGTTCCTATCTATTTGCTTTCTCCATTCAAATGCTTTTGCCCTTCTGTTTTTTCCAAAAATAGTTGTACTTAACTAGCTAAAGAATGAAGCTACTGTGAAGCTTGCCACATCTCATATAAAATTGGTTACTGTTCTCATGTATTGTTTTATTATCAAGCCGCAAAGGAAACACTGAGCTTTGCTTCCTGCATTCGTGCAATAGATGCTGTTTCATGTGTTTCAGGTGTGATGATTTGTTAATAAAAAGCCAGATAATATTTTAACAGCATAGAAAATCAGATCATTTAAAATATTATCAGCTTACTTATTACTGAAATATGTATTCATGATTTTATCCAGTTTCAGTACTGTTTAAATTTTTCTTTGAAACTGAGATGCTTGCAATGGCCCAAGTCAATCTCCATGGTAATGAGATATAATGATTAGAGGACAAAACTTAAAAATCCCATTCCTAAAGTCAATGACTTTTTTTTTTTTTGTGAAGTCTAATTGAGAACAAGACCATTATTAAAGATTCACAGGAGCAATTTAAAACTCAACTTAGTTTTTTGAGGGGGAGGAGAGAAGGAGTATTACTCTTAGTCTTTTTTCAAAACTTCATGTAATTCCTTTAATAAAACAGAAAATAAAAGTGCAGTAATCGATATGATGAATCTTAACAAAATAATAGTTTTATGTTTGTCCTAATGATTTTACTCTTAAGAGGCTAAGGTACTATGATTTTTCTGATTGAAATTTGGAAAAGGTGATTAAGCAAATAGCTGAAAAACTCATACAAACAGTATTTATTAAAGGTCTGCTGTTAAACTCATGAGACATTTCAGGTGGTTTCCTTCATAAATCTGTCCGGAGTCCAGTCCAATCTGGTATTTTCATGGATGCTTAGGATGATGGGATAGAGAAGATGCAAATTTCCAAAAGACACAAAGCGAGGAGGGTGAGTTACCCTTTATGTGAGAGCAGCAGGAATGCATGGAGCTCTGCCCGGGAATGGGGTCATGAGCCAGCTGAGAGCTTATGAGTCAGGATTAGTGGGAAGACCAATATGGGTGATGTAGTGTCTGCTATAGACCACTTGATCAGGAAGTAGTAGTAGGTTAGGCCTTCTTCAAACAACTGGAAGAAGCCTCATGTTCACAGGCTCTGGCCCTCTGGGGGGACTTTAACCACCCCAATATATGCTGGAGAGGCAACGCAACAGGGCACAAGCAGTCCAGGAGGTTTCTGGAGCGCATTGATGACAACTTTCCAGCACAGGTAATTGAGGAGCCGATGAGGGGAAACACTGCTGGAAACACAAACCAGGAAGGACTGGTTGGGGATGTGAAGGTCAGGGCAGCCTTGGCTCAAGTGACCATGAGATGGTGGAGTTCACGACCCTGTGAGGAGGGAGCAGAGCAAAAAGCAGAGTCACAACCCTGGGTGTAAAGAGAGCAGATTTCGGCCTGTTTGGGGACCTGCTTGGAAGAGGGATCCAAGAGAGCCGGGTGATTTTCAAGGATCACCTCCTCTGTGCTCAGGAATGGTCTTCAAGAAAAGGCAGCAGGAGGCCTGCATGGACAAACAAGTAGCTCCTGACAAAACTACAACGTAAAAGAGAAGTGTATAAAAGGTAGAAGCAGGAACAGGTGACCCGGGAGGAATACAGAGACACTTTGAGTGTGCAGGGAGGGGTCTGGAAAAGCCAAAGCCCATCTGGAGTTGAATCTGGGGATGGATGTGCAGGGCAAAAAGAAATAATTCTACAAGTACTTAAGCATCAAAAGGAAGGCTGGGGAAAATCTGGGCCTGCTGCTGAATGAGGCAGGGGCCCTGGTGACAAAGGAG
The DNA here is from genome assembly GCF_036417845.1 of Apteryx mantelli. Taxonomy (NCBI): domain Eukaryota; kingdom Metazoa; phylum Chordata; class Aves; order Apterygiformes; family Apterygidae; genus Apteryx; species Apteryx mantelli. Next base: position 58,637,246 of record NC_089981.1, read on the forward strand.
ATTGAAAAGGCCAAGGTACTTGATGACTTTTTTGCCTCGGTCTTTACTAGTAAGACCAGCCTTCAGGAGTACCAGGCTCCTGAGACCAGACGGAAAGTCTGAAGCAGTGAAGATTTATCCTTGGTGGAGGAGGATCAGGTTAGGGAATGTTTAAACAAACAGGACATACACAAGGGGATGCACCAATGATTACTAAGGGAACTGGCCAATGTCATTGTAAGGCCATTCTCAATAATCTTTGAAAGTTCACAGACTGGGTGAGGTTCCTGAGGACTGGAAGAAAGCAAATGTCACTCCTATCCTCAAGCGGGGCAAGAAGGAGGATCCAGGGAACTACAAGGTGTTCAGCCTCCCCTTGATCCATGGAAAGACAATGAAGCAACTAATTCTGGAAACCATTTCCAGACATATGAAGGAGAAGAAGGTGATTGGGAGTAGTCAGCATACGTTTACAAAGAGGAAATCATGCTTAACCAACCTGATGGCTTTTTATGGTGAAATGACTGGCTTTGTGGATGAAGGGAGAGCACTGGATGTTGTTTACCTTGACTTTAGTAAGACTTTTGTCACTGTCTCCCATAACATCCTTATAGATAAGCTGATGAAGTATGGGCTAGACAAATGGACAGTGAAGTGGATTGAAAACTGGCTGAACTGCCAGACTCAGAGCATTGTGATCAGTGGCACAAAGTCCAGCAGGAGGCCAGTCACTGATCAGCCCAGGGACTGATAATAGGTCCAATGCTGTTTAACATATTCATTAATGACGTGGACAATGGGGCAGAACGCACCCTCAGCAAGTTCACAGATGATACAAAACTGTGAAGAGTGGCTGATACACCAGATGGAGCGCTGCCATTCAAAGGGACCTTGACAGGCTGGAGAGATAGGCAGAGAGGAGTCTCATGAAGTTCAACAGAGGGAAGTGCAAAGTCCTGCACCTGGGGAGGAATAACCCCATGAACCAGTACAGACTGCAGGCCAACCAGCTGGACAGCAGCTTCACAGAGAAGGATCTATGGGTCCTGGTGGTCAAGAAGTTGACCATGAGCTAAGCATGTGCCCTTGTGGCAAAGAAGGCCAACGGTATCCTGGACTGCATTAGGAAGACCATCACCAGCAGGTTGAGGGAGAGCTGATCCTTCCCCTCTACTCAGCACTGGTGAGACCACATCTGGAGTGCTAGGATCAGTTGTGGGCTCCCCAGTACAAGAAAGACTGGAGTGAATCCAGTGTAGGGCCAGGAAGATGATTATGGGCTTGGTGTATCTGTCATATGAGGAAGGACTGAGAGAGCTTGGACTCTAGCCTGGAGAAGAGAAGGTTCAGAGGGGATCTTATCAATGTGTGTAAATGCCTAATGGGAAGAAGTATAGAATGCAGAGCCAGACTCCTGTCAGTGGTATCCGGTGAAAGTTCAAGAGGCAATGGGCACAAAATTGAAATGTAGGAAATTCCATTTAAATATAAGAGAAAACTTTTTTTACTGTGAGGGTAGTTGAACACTGAATAGGTTGCCCAGAGAGGTTGTGGAGTTTCCATCCTTGGAGATATTCAAAACCCAAATGGACACCAGTCCTGGGCAACCTGCTCTAGCTGACCCTGCTTGAGGGGAGCTGGACTAGACCGTCTCCAGAGGTCCCTTTCAGCCTCCACTCCTCTGTGATTCTGTGAACACTTAAGTTTTCAGAATTGTAGAAGATATCTGAGGAGGGTAAGAACTGTTTTTTATGCTCACTGGGGATAGGATGAGAAGCACTTACAATTGAACAACCAAAAAAAAAAAAAAAGAGTTAAGTACTGGGGGAAAAACCTTTAGGAAAGCAAAGCATCCACTGAGATTATTTTGGGAAACTGTGAAATACTTGGTTTGGAACATTTTTAGAAAACAAATGAAAAATGTCAGGAATGCTTCAGGTATGATTGATACCACTTTGCTGCAGGTAGATGGATGAAATCTCTTCAGGATCCTTGTGCAATTCTGTAAATTCCTGTTCATGTGGAAGACTTTCATAAATTCAATTTAAAAAATACCTCATAACAATAAAAATACTTTCATGCTTTCATTGCTGAAAGGCATAGCAGATGATCAAAAACATGATCTTTGAAAGATTCTGTATTTTTTTTCCATTTTATTTCTTCCATTTTTTAGGTATTTGAGTACCCAGAAATTACTTCATTATTTTATTTTGGATATGCAAAATGATAAAAAGAAAGTAGTTCCTACCATTATTTGTCCAGCTTAGTACTTAGTTTATACATTTATTTCTGTGCATATATATAAAAAAAAAGCCTGAAATCCATGTTGCTCATGAACCAAAAAGCAGTACGGGCATGTAGCCTTAGTAATGTAATATACCAAGAGAACTGCTTTATTCTGCACAAATGCCTTTTTCTAGGTTAATTTTAGGAGGATGCCTTTGCAGACTGTTCATTTTCTCTAACCCCTGAAAGGTAAAGGCATGGTTCATCCTGACATGAACCATATACACTGTCAGACAAACCTCTGTAGGTTGCTCTGAAACAACAGTGTCAACTTTACATGTCCAGATTCTGTGGTTTATCAATTGTAGGATACCAAAAGAATTTTCTTGGCCACCTGTCCTTTCTAGTAACTTTGCCTCTCATTGGTCTTACTTTTATGAAATTGGGAGGGGACATAATTAGCTTGCTGCATATTTTAATAGTACTGTGCTCTGTCAATAATTCAGGTCAACACAAGAATTCCTACTGACCACTTTTTTCCATTTTGACCGTGCTTGGTATCATATAAATACAATTAGCATTTCCAGTTTTTCTCATATGAAACTATAAGCTTGTTAGCAAATATTTTAAATAAATCTATAAGGTCAGTAATATTGCAATTCACTTAGAAAATAAAAATGTGGTGCCTGTATTTGAAAAGGAGAAAAACAGAATATTACAGTCCAGTTAGTCTCAACAGCATGCAAAGCATTAGGACAAGTTGCAAAGAAAATAATTTCCCTCAGAGAATTTCACTGCAGTAGGTTATAGAAGAAGATTGTACCAAGCTAACTCCAGTTCTCAACAAAGAAATTGCAGTAAATTTCACTTGTATGGGCTATAGGAAGATATCTGTGCTGATGACACAACATACTATTAGTGAGATCAGTACTGGTGAAAGCAATGTGCCAGGCTGATTGTGCGAGGTTATGGTCAGGTTTCATTAAGTACTCTTTGAGGCTAATCTTTTTTTAATATTCTGTTGATTATGTTGGCAGAAAAAGTAGTCTGCTTTTGAAATTTGTTAATTAGAAGCCAGTAATAATCTAGATGATTGTCAAAATAATGGTGAACAGAAATAAGCAGAAGAACCTGCAGCTGAGTACTAGTAATAACTTATGTTAGTCTGACATCTCATCAGTTAGAAACAACTGAGAAGCATGTGCGTGTCTGGAGTGACTGCAGGATGACTGGAAGCCATGAATATGGTGCAGCTGTGAAAAAGACAAGATGCAGCCCTAGAACATGTCAGCTGAATTACTTCCAGTACAAAGGTGAATATCAGCACCACTTTATGAGATCCTGCTGAAGCCACATGTGGAATAGTGTCAGAATTTGACCATTTTTAAGAAAGCTGCCACATATAAATATCTTGAAGAAGAGTAAAACAGGAAGGTGAAGAGTTACGTCAGCTAAAAGATAATGTTGGCAGAACAACAAATTCATACAAAGAGGCCATAGTTCAGCACAGTTTGGAAATTAGAAAATGTATTCCTGTTACAGATGTGAAGTTTTAGAATAGCTTTCCCATCATAGCAACAAGAAAAAAAAGATAACTAATTTTAAAACAGAATTCAGGAAACTTGCAAAGGGAGTTGGAAGATATAAACCTACATTAGAAGGCAGACTAGGCCCCACAGCCTGGCAATTTACTCCTATCCTCATTTGGTGATGCTGCAGTGTTTGCCTAAGGCTTAGATAAGAGCAAGTGCCATGCAGCTTCACTTGTATGACACAGGTCATATTGGATTGGGAAAAAACAATTAAAAGCAATCACGAAAGTGAAAGCAAACCTCTGAATTTAGGAACTTTTTCCAGATTTGCTTTCTAACATTATAGGATGGAATTGACCGCACCTATATGTCTACATAGCAATTTTATTTTTTTATATGCATTTGTCTAGATAAGTTACTTAGAAATAGTTGCAATTAACTCAATGACACTTCTAATTGTTTCCACATCCTCACTGCTGAATTCTCTAAAGCTGCATTAATGCACATGCTAATAACTCTGTATTGCCTAGATAGTACATAATCTACTGTATTTCTAGAAAGATCTCTGGCAGCTTTGTGACGAAACTGATAATGATGAACCTATTTTTATTGACTAAATGTTGAATGACTGCCTTTAAGAAGATAGCATTCAGTGGTTGAATCAGATATGTCTGCTCAAAATACTTGAAAGTTTAGTATTCTTTTTGGAGTTGATTTATTGAAGTATTTGGTCTGATCAATAGAATTATCCATATGCCTAAAGCTAAGGATTTCCTTAAGTGCTGTCATTGTTTGGAGGCTTTTTTTGTATGTGCAGTCTCTTCAAAATAATCCTTCCTCTTTTTCTCCCCCATGGTATTCTGGATTCATCACTTATCAAGCTGATCATTGTTCTCTTATCACTGATGCTTCTGTGTTCGTATTTACCTGTGTATTGTCTTATGCTTTGAGAAAAAGCTTTGTGGAAAGTATTATAATTTTTATTTGTTGTTATAATACTTCAGAAAGTAGAGTTCTGATCCATGATCCATGATGATAAAAATTAATAAAAATATTATTAAATATTTTAATGAAAGATGTAGAGTGTTTCATGAAGGAAGAGCATTGATTTTCTTATATATAAAGCTGGTCATAAATAGGTAGCTTTTCACTCCTGTGAGGATGCAAGAGGATTATTCTGAGAAACGCAAATTATATTCTTCTATTATTTGAAGATTTCTGAGATAACAGCAACTGTCATGCTTCTTGTTAGATTCCCTACAGTTTTGTTTGTTTTTTCTAGTGGACTTCTGGCAAAAAAGAAGAAAAACTGTCAATGAAGTATCTTCATAATAGTAATCTTAGCTAGAAGTGATGAAGGGAAAACAGAGATATTGCTAGACCTATGGTAGCAATATTCATCATCTCCGCCTTTGCTGGAATTCGGTGTTCAATCTCTTAATTTGGTGCTTCAAAAATTTTTTTCATATTATGTCAGTGTAATAAATACACTGTGAAAGAATTTCTTTTCCCAGCTGAGTCACCACCAAAATGGTTACTTTAACCAAGAGGCTATTACAAATTAAGCAAGACAGAACACAGATGATTTGAAGTAAATGTTAAGGTCTCTATTACATAGAGAGTAGATGATTTCTACTTGCCCAGGTGTGCATTCCTGTCTCCCACCATCTTCAGTTTTCCTTTCTTTCCTTCGATGGAGGTTTTGCAACTTTGCTGTACTATATTGTGACCTGAGAATTGTCTTCTATCCTGACATATATAAAATGTCCCAGGAAAGGCATACAAAATGGGATCATACTTACCAAAAATATCTAACATGTTTTAATGTTAATTTGACACCTAATATAGAGGGTATATATATTAACATCAAAAAAATGCTCGGTTTAAACATTTTAACAGTCTTCTAATTGCTGAATACCTCCCTGTTAAAAAATGCTGTTTCAGCTATATGAATTAAACTAAAAAAAAAAAAGTTTCTTGATGCCGTGTCAGTTTGGGGTGATTTTCCCCAGACTTTCAAGAATGCTTTTTTATGAGATCATATCTGATAATATAACATCTTGTTTTAATTGGAAGAGGAGCCAAAATTAGGCTTTTAGTGGAAATCACCTTAACATTCCATACAGAGAAAATACGATCAGTTCTAAATGTGACTGGGCCATGTAAGATGCATAATAGATATTTAGTGCTGTGTAAATAAAGAACAAGCTGAAAAGGCAATTTCAAAGAAAAGCACAAAAAACAAAGTAGAGATAGACACTAGATTCTGAAGTAGTTGCCTACTATTTGGTGAATGCTGACTTTGAAGACCTCTTCTGTTATGTGATCTTCATTATAGTGATCCAGATGGAGAAATGCTTGAGGCAGCTGCACGACTTTAACAGACTGGAAGGTATAGTTTGTAGTCATTTGTTTACTAGTTTGGCTTAGTAGGTAATAAATTGGATATATTTGATAAGTTCCCTAACAATTCAATATCCAAGAAATTCTTTAATAGAAGACAAAAAAAAAAGAAAATGTTAAAAAACAATTTTATAGTAGGGATGGTAAAAATCTGGGGAAAATGTGTCATTAAAGTTCTAAGGCTTTATCAAAGCCTCTATACAAATATTTCATTATGTAAGTTCTAAAATTAATAGTTAACATTAGCCAAGTTATAGCAGTTGACCATGATACAGTTTTTGTCAAGGATGTTTCCCATGATAGTTCTGTCCTTTCCTCACATTTGTTAATTAATAAGAGGAGGAGGTCTGTTCAGAATAATTCCATTGCCATTATCAGAAATATCTTTAAGAGCTTTCAGAAAGTTTTATAGAATCTTAATCAGGACAAAGTCAGCCCCAGAATTAATTTTATGAACCAGAATGGGAGAAGGCTTTTTTTTGCATTATGAAGGAAGCCTTACTGTTCATTTGTCATAGCTCTTGTGAAATATCTGGAAAAAAAACTTGTGCGTGGGACAGTAAGTCATATCAGCTGCAATAATATCAAGTATCATCTGAAAGCAGGGGAAAAAAGGCTTTTGCTGCCTTTTGCTTCCACAATTTCAGTAATATAAAGCATAGTGAGGGATGGGAGAATAAGAAACATGTGAAAGGAAGGCCTGAGCAGAACTCTTTGGGGAAAAGCATAGTAACAGCATTCAACCAGTGATTTCTTTATTAGGAGACAAGAGAAGGCAAAATTATGAAGCTATGCTACTAGTTGTGCCTTCATTCTGAATCACTATTCTAGCTGGCCAAGAAGGATTCAGAACTCAAACTGCGAGAACACTCTGCTCTGATGGAGAATCGTCACCTTTGTATGATCAGTCTGTGTCCATTTCTAAAATATGCTGGTAAATATCTCAGGCATCACTCACCCTGAAAGTATGGCTGGTATCAAGTTCGGTTCCTAGAGGAAGTCTATGTGCTGGATATTGTTTTGAAAGGGATTCAAGTTCTATCAACATATAAGCATAATGTGCCTTTTCTATACTATTTCATAATGATAATTTGGTTTCTTTAATTTCTATCCCTGTTTCTCTACATCAATTTCCAGGAGTGGTCCTTAGGTAAAGTAAAACCTGAAGAACTGAAATTGTGTGCATTTATGTGTATGTGTATATTTTCTAGATATATAAGTTAAAGTATATTCTTTTCAATTACAAATATAGAAAATGTGTAGGTGGAGTCAAAGAGAAAATAAAGATGGGAGCCAGGAAATGTCACTTGATAGTGTAACTTTTGAACTCTAGTTGCACTTAAATATGAAAGCTTGTGCAAGCTATCTAAACCAAAAGAAGGCAAGAATAACAGTACTTATATAGTGCTTTTTATTTTCAAATTGCTCTATGAACATGTAGGGACACAGCATTTTCCCTGTAAACTTAGCTCAGAATGTTATATAGTGCAAAGGAAGTCCTTATTTCCAAGTTTACTTCAGAATACTGTATGTGGTTAATGTCAGGGCAGAATTTTTATTAATCAAATTTCATTACTGTGTGTATAAAACATGGAAATATCTATAAATGTCATCTTTATTTAAGGCAAAAATTTCAGTATTATCTGAAATTCAGGAACTTGGCTTTTTGGGTATAAGTCTTTTCTTCCAAGTTTCTTTAAGATGTCATCTTGATTTCAGCAGGGTCAGGACCAGTATATTCACTAATCTCACAAAAAATAAATCGATCATACACCTATTACATTAATGCAAGGGTGCAACTTTCAGGGCAAATTTTAAGTTTACTACAACAGACACCAGATTGAAGACAGATTTCAAATTCATAGTCTTGGCTTTTTTAAAGTATTTTCAAGTGTATCCCGATATTCTTAATTTTAGTATTTTCACTTGGTTTTTAGAAAGGACATTTCACAGCCTGCTCTAAGGGCTCATATATTTCCTCAAAGCAGGCGGGACTGTATGATGTATGTTTATTAGCTTCAGAAGCACATCTGTGAGCTCAGATTGGATGAAAGGTCATAAACACAATGAATGTTGCTAGGTAACAGTGCCTTTAGTCAATTTAGTTGTGAAAATGAAAGGTTTTTTTGTACAAGGATAGGCTATTTGGATAGTACAATGAACAGTCACTTTATTTTGATCTTCAGATGTGTAATTTTAAAATAACAAACCTTTTTCCCTTGAGGAAAAAAATCATATTTTCTCTATTTACAGTGTATTTTACTGTAAAAAAATCAAAGTCATAATAAAAATGAAACCTTGAGGGGAGAGAAAATTATGATTGTACCTGATTAATGAAGGAATCATTTTGGTTACTTTTACTTGCTTTTAAATTCAAAGTGACGAATATTAATCATTAAGGAGTGTAGAATATCTACTGAAAGCCTGCAAAACCTAGAGCAGTGCAAAAGACTTATTAAACAAACCTTTCCCTCTTAAAAAACATTTTCTTTTCCCACCAAATGCTTGAGAGCAATTACTGCAGTTTTGGGGGATCTTGAATGTTGCATTTTTTAAAAGGATTAGCCTAAAAGAAAACAAACATTTTACTAATGCAGTAGGACCAAGAGTCTGTGTTTGTATGTTGGATGAGCAATGCAATACTGAATTTTGCAGATTGGCATAACTAAGTGCAAGGGTTTTTTTGTCATATTGAATTATTTCTATGGATTTTTAAACCCACATTATATCATATTGGAGATTGTAATTTTATGGAATGGCTACTTAATGTCAAAAGAAAAACTGCTCTGAGAGGAGGAGCTTAAGCTCACTCTCACTTTTCAGGTGAGAATGTAATTTTTGCCTTATTTTTAGGCAATAACTCTCATTCCAGCTTCAATAGCAGGGAATAGCATAACCAAATTCAAGGTATTTTGAATTGTTCTGTTTGCTCCAGTTTGTTTCTTGATATGTCAATTTCCATGGGTTAAAAGATATAAAATCCAAATTGTTCTGTTGAAATCCTGAGGAACATTACTAGTGATGAAAGCCTACTCTAAAAACACCTCCTTTGTGAGAGCAAATGAAGTACATCCTCTGGAAACCTGTTTTGGCAGATAATATTCCTCAGAGTTAAAATATGCAGATTATTTCCAGGTTGTCTTAAACTTTCTGGTAAATTTGAGATGTTACTATCAAAAAGCTTGGTGTTCTTGCATTTAGAAATTAGAGTATCAGTGGTGATGTTTTGTGTTTTACTACACCAATTACCTAGTTTTATTTTCTTTAGTCAGTTCAGCTCATCTAGATAAATTTAGCTTCACAATAATTTTTCCACTTATAATGCTCTAAAACACAGTGAATGAAATATATGAATAAATTAAAAAGAAATGAACCAGTTTCAGAATCTAATTACAACTACGAAATTTTAGTAGTAGAAAAATAATTTTCTATTTGGGTTCTACAGTGGATCATATACTCCATGAAAATCACTTGTTCAGAAAATGAATGAATTAACTAGAAACATTGTATAATGTTAACAAAAGTATCGAATGTTTATCAGAACAGATTGATAGAATGACAAATTTTAAGGCCAGAAGAATAGTTTTCATAAACTAATCTGATGTTCTACACAGCAAGCCATAGCATTTTCTTGAATGAATCCTTGCTGCAAATGCAGTGATTATGGTTAGACTCATGGTTTTTAGCAGAAAATTTCCTCCATATTTCAAAATGTCCTGTGCACATAAACTGGCCATTCTAAAGGCTGATTATCTTCACCGCTACTCTTCCAGTTGGAGCTGTTTTAAGTTTTCTAAATAATTCTACTTGATATATCCAAGTATTTTAGCCACTTTAGACTTCAGTTAGGTATTTGGCAATGTTACTGTTCATATTGTACTC